>NC_038251.2:3888894-4085792 GCF_000004515.6 Glycine max | reverse complement strand
GAGTCAAGTGCTTGAGATGCTGCATGCATGCATGGCCACATTTTGTCATGTGAAGTTTCTTATATGACTATGAATGAAACCAAAAGGCCCAGTGAAAGTACCAAATGATGTTACAAGATGTGATACCCCTCGATTGAACTTGCTGTTTTGTGATGTAGCCAATGCTTATATTTATAGAATCAGAATGAGAAATGATGGGAAATGTCAACTGTATCTGATGTAACGTGTGAGGTTCAACTTCAATTAAACCAAATGTAGTTCGATCTATTTATTAATACAAGTCAACTACACCAATTTGGTACTTAGGATTTCGTAGACAAACGGTTCTGCAATTTCTTTATCGTTTGAGTGGGAGGGCGAAAATGTTGAATGACAACATAAAAAAGGTGTTATGTAGAACACTTCAAAACGAATTCTCGTATATATCAACCAAAGTTTTTATTTTTTTCTTCTCACAAATGACACCTAGAAAAGCTTAATTATTGCCATTAACCATAACTATCAATCAATTGATTTTTTTTATTATCATGATATTTATATAAAATATTCATGGATTTGTTTATAAATAATTAATCTCTATGATAAATTTGACTAATTATTTTTAATGAAATTTTTTCTTTCAATTACTTTTTTTTATAAGATTCAAACCCAAAATTTTATTTAAAAAGATCAAGTTGAGAACCACTCAAACTAACAATTTGTTAGTTATCAATTAATTAATTTAGGGTGGGAGTGTGTTCGTTTCCTTTCTCCTCGAATGTTACATTACATGTTGGCCATTCAATCATTCATTGAATGTGTAAGAAAATGACCGAACCAAAGAACAAAAAAGAGTTTCATCACTTGGCTTTCCATATAATTAATTCTAATTAGATATATAGGCCTACCCGTTCTACAGGAAATTAAATTAAATTGTTATAAATTTTATTTCATTAGAAATAAAACTTGATTTTTATACATTTTAGATTGCTAAAGAATAAAATGACTAATTTTATGTAACTTTTTTTTAATTAATTACGGTAATTGTATTTACATTATATATTTATATGCATGTATAAATTATTTGATAATTCCTTCACAATAAAGTTCTACTATATTATTAATTTTCACTGTTGCAATAGATGAATCACTTATTATATATTACTTTTGTATTTAACATTTTTCAATATTCTTTTGATGATTTTGTAGTGGATGTAGAAGCTTTTTACACCGAAGACGTGTCCACTTTGCAATAAAAAGGCCCAGGAACATGTTATAATAGTGTCATTGTATTTATCATATATTACAATGTTTTTAAAAATCATTCTTTCAATAGAAAAACATTTCTTTGATTACACTTATAATTTTGTTAAGAACACCAACCAACATTTATAATTGATCACACCATGATTTTTACAATTAAAACTAATTGAAATTAAACCCTAACAATATTTTTCCATCTATATATACAGAATAAACATATCATTCTCGATCAATAGGAAAAAGAAATTATACATTAATAAACATATTTTTTTCCTTGAGTAAGCGAAACTAAATTCTTTACATCCACTCACATATCACAGCTAGTATCTAATTAATTTAGCGATATTGAATAAATATAGATCATGAAATAAACAAATTACACAATTGAAACATCGATCTTAAAATACCAAGATCTATTTCAAGCATAATCTTGAACAAATTGGAAAACACAACACCAGCAAAGAGTGGGTTAGAAAGTGGAAAATATTTATTGTGATAGTTGGTAGTTTTACAGTCAGATAACTTAACGGAAGTATAACTAAATAATGAAACTTTTAAAAGCTCTATCGAACACACGAAATATTTGGTAAGGTGACAGGAAAAAGAGGAAATTTAAAGAGAAGCTAACAAATTAGCAATATTTATGATACGAGGGGAAAAAATGGATGTAACTACATATTTCAATCACACAACCCATACTTCAGTTTGTAAATGTTTTTTTTATGTACATTGTAATAAGTAAATGTATTTTTGAAAGTAGAAAGGAAGAATGTAATAAGTAGTAATAGTTAAAATAAAGAGAGAAATATTTTCAGTTCTTGGAGTTATGCAAACACAACTATGAATTTACAAAAATTGCAAAAACGGATTTTATTTGGTTAATATAATTAACTATTTTTTTCGTTTAAATTCGTATTCTGATTACCCTATTAAATATTTGAAATAAGTTGTTATTGAAACTTTATTTAGAGAACTTATAATGAAAAATAGTAAAAAGCAAACATGTAGTAGTATTTAATATAGACTCCACTCCATACGCAAAGGCGATGTATGAAATGAATGAGGCCTATATTGTGTCTAAGTTCATGAAAAATTGAATGGAGAGCGTAGCCGTTGACCGCCAATTTTTAATCATGGGATTGCAGCACACATGAAAGGGTTGCTGTCTGATTGTGTGCTACAGAAAATAACGTTTAGGTTTAGGTGGCGTTGACTCTGAAGAGAGTTGGGCCATGTAGGCGTTTAGCTTTCGAGGGAGGGAGGGAGATATTACAATATATATAACTCTTATATAATGAGAACGGATATAATTAAATATATGATACAGTCATACAGATAACAATTCAAACACTAATTTATACTACTACTATAATAATATTTTTTTTGTTTTTCTTTATTATGTCATTAATTACATCTTTTTTTCAACAAAAAAAAAACTTTTTTCTCTTAATTGTAAGATTTATTATATAAATGAAATTTCTCATTAAATATTGATTTGTACCAACACAAAATTCTTTATTGCATTGTTTTAATACCATAGTATTACTTTAATAAATTAGTCAAAAATTACTAAAATTCACAAAATTATGAATGACACTCGTTAAATAAAAATGAATTGACTTAAAAAATATTTTTTAATCAATAATAATATGTTGAAAAAATGTGTTATGAAATTCAATATTAGTATTTTTCTTAAATATGTACAGCCTTTATTTTAAAATAAACATTAAATACTCATTATATGGAATAAATAAATAATAAAACATTTAACCACGCACACTCATGATTTCAAATGGTCATTAAAAATTGGCTGCCAGAATCTCCAACTCCAATTATGAAAAGTTAAAGTTAGAGAAAATGATTGCACATTCTTATGTTATTATGTTTGATTATTCAAATTCGCCTTGAGCTACTTAATTTCGGTTTAGTGGACATTTTTCTGGAAGATCTCTGGATAACTAGGAACTAGTTGAATAATTGCAATTGAGTAAAATTAATTACAGTCTAGATTTATATAATTTTCTAAGTAAGTTTCTACTAACAACTCCAGTGTTGACATCTTATCCGATAATATTGATAATATTTTTTTCTTATGCCATGCATTTTTATTCTGAAAAAAAAAAAGTTTGATTATATTCATATTTAGTTCCGTCTTTTCAGTTTAATACATCTTGTCATCATCTTAGAATATCTAATGACGTGAGAAATCCTTAACTCGAAGGTTATGGTTAGTTCATTTAAGATCAAAACTTAAATAATAAAGGTGAAATTGCTTCTTTAAAAAATTCGTTCATTTGAATTATTATTCACGCTGGCGTATGTTTGATGTTTCCTAAGCAAAAGTCTGACAAAAAAAAAAAAAACAAGTATTTTTTTCAGAAAAAGAAAAACTAAACGGTGGCAGGGGCACATCGATTTCCAACTCGATCTAAGATGTAGATCTATTTTATAATTTCATTACTTCCTAAGCTAAGCATATAATCTTCGTATATGATTTTATTATCAATCTTGTATCTCGAAGCAATAATAAAACTAAGGTCACCGAATCGCATATACTTTATATTAAGAGAAGCGTATATGTTGTTAGCATTTTTCAATAACAATAATAATAAAAAAAAAAGATGTTCAACCCTTCTTGTCCTCGCCCTTGTCACCCCCCTCTTCTTCTTCCTCCACGTCCTCCTCATTCTTAACGGTGTGCGTTGCAGTGCGAAAAGTGGGCACCCATAATTAGGTTTGTTGGTGCCTAATTAAGCCTTTCAATATGGCAATGGAAGAAAGAAATGGGGGAAAAAACGTTGATTATAGAAGTACTTTTTAATTTATCATGCAATTCGAGTAGATCGATTATAGAAGTGCTTTTTATTCCTTCGTGTGTTATTTGATTTATTTTTTTTATTCATGTTGTTGCATAGGTCGTCTTTTTAATTATTTCACAACGTCTTTTACCTTTTTGCTTTTCTTTATTTTCGATGTTAAAAGTGTCTATTTCATTATTGTTCAATTCTTATTTTAATGGATTATATATATTTTTTAAACTGTTGTATTTTATGATCCACATTATTTAGAAAAAAATTACATTTTAAGGGCTTTTTGGTCACAAAATTACATTTTAAGGATGATGCAAGGAAAACAATTTCTACAATACAAGGAGACTAAAAAAAACAAAAAACAAAAAAGAGATATGCCAACCCTATATTTGATAATAGAGATCAATCATTCACCGAGTTCATCCATTATGATATCTACCAACACTTTTTCATGCCTACCATTCATAGTTGCATAATATATGAGTTTCATTCTCAACTTAACTTTGTCTTCATACGACAAATGCAGATCCAACGAAAGTTAAATTAAAGAATCTTGAAATGTATAAGCCAATCTCATTCCAATCACGTTTTTTAACGTGCGTTTGGTTCAATTTTATTTTGAAAATAATTATTTCTTACCGATATTTGTTGAGATTTCACAAAAATAAATAGGTAACTATTTTTTAAAGAAAAAATTAAGTTAAACTAAACATGGTAGCAAATAGTTTAGTTTTTTTTAAGGACTTATGCGTGATTAAATTTCAGGAACAACGTTCAAAGCAAATTCAAAAGAAAATTGTGATACTTCAACTATAACTTTAAAAGTACTCCTTGTTTTCTCATTTTAATAATTTTATTTTATTTTATGGATTTAAATGTATTTCATTTCTAAATCGAAGCAAGGGAGCTTTTTACATATTTTCTTAATTTTTCAGTTAGTTATATTTGCAGCAAGCTAATAGATTCGTTCATTGTCTTGCAAGGGAGTTTAGATTTTATGTTCGTCAACATGTTTATGATTTGATTCCACAGTGTATTCATCATCTTATTATTAGTGAAATGATATGAGTATTTTGGAGTAAGAAAAATATATATGTAAATATTTTTAACTAGGTAAGTAACCTTTAATGTGTTGAGTGAGCTAATAAATAGAATAAAATGAAATGGTTGTGTTATGCTACGCTTTAATTCATGTACTAGTAGAATTGTTATGAATGAGATTTTTTTTTCTTTCTTTTTAGTATTTAATAATGCAACTATATAGTACTACATTCAGTTATTCATATAAGAAATAAAAGATAATATTTTTTTCCTGATTATAAAAAACATATGATTACTTTGAAGTGTATTAATTGTTAATCTTTTTATCTTTATTAATTGTAAGGTTTATTAATGATATATTCCTACACTCATTTTTTCATGAAATTAATGCATTTATTCAGCTTTTATCAAAATAATATATACTCATTGGTTGAAAAAAATATCTTTTAAATATAATCATTACTTAAACCATTTAGTGTTATGGGTAATTTTGGAATCAAATTAAAATTTATGACATTATTAATTAAAATTAACCAATTCAACCACTCTTATTAATATTGATGAATTATATGTATTTATTTCTTATATATAGAATGATAAGTAATACTTCTTTCGAACTAAAATATAAGCAAAAAAAAAAAATCAATGTGAGTTGAACTAAAATATAGATAAATTTTAACTAATTCTCTTATTTAATGATAGTCTCTTCAAAATATCCTTCATTTAATTGAAGTTTTATTTTCAACCATCTTTTCTTTTTTGCTCTATGCAATTAATGTAAAAGATGATATTTTAGAAAAATGAATTAACTTTTCTGTAGAGATTATCAAAATTAAATAATTTTAATTAATTTTCTTGATGAGTGTTATTCATTTTCTTCTTCTTCTTATATTCTAAAGAGTAGTATTTAAGATTTGAACTCAATATTATTGGTTAAATTAAAATAATGTCGTTTTAGTCAATCTATACGTTCCTAATTAATTCATTTCCTTTGATAAATAAAAAATATATAAATTTTAAAATTATATTTATTCTTTTCTTTTTCAAAATATATTAAATATAAAATAAAATTCATATAGTATTACATTTTGAACTCTTCTAACATATTTATAAAATAGCTGTACATTTTTAGTATTAATGATCTCTAGTAAGGAGCCAACATCGCTGTGATTGAAATGAATTTTGATGATCCAACCATTTAAAACTTTTCCTATCCGTTGCATTTGTGTTATGGTTTGCACCATAAAATTTTCTTATTTCTAAAGACCCCGAGAAGTTATTGAATTGAATATATAGCAAATTTTTTTATTTTATCAAAAGGATAACATTTTTTTTAATGATAACATTTTATTGGAAGGATATCAAAGTTTAATAAAAGATGTAATGTGAACGAAGATTAGTTTAGTTGACAAGGAAATAATCATATCTTAAAATGGCATGAGTTTGATTGTGAGCTCTCAAGATTCATCTAAATATTTTATTATCAAAAAATAAATATAGCAAATATTTTAAAAGAATCACGAATCCTTTTTTTTACAGCAAAATTATGGATCCTACTATCCTTAAATCAGAGAAATTCAAATGATAATGTGGACCGTATATTTTTCATCATTTCTCAAATCTCAACAACCCACTACTGCTTCTTTTACTATTAACTTATTATAGTCCTTAGACAATGCAACTTCACCCCAAAAAAAAGGAAAAGCCCATCGTCAACGTTATTGTAATTTTTTTTTACATAAGTATAGAACTTTTTACATTATTATCAAAAACATATATTTATTAGATTAATAAAATTTTCACTATCAGGTTATTTAAGAAATCTCGTTTTTTAATTGATGTGTGAACATATCATTAAATAATATGTTTAAAAACTTCATACTTTAACAATGCGTAGTCATATCATTAAACTTAGTTAGCATCAATAAAAAATGCTGGTTTTCACTGTTAGCATCAATAAAAAAACTTTTAATGTACTAATACGTACGTAGTTACTATATCATTAAGTATATATTTGATAGAATTGAATGAAAAAAGATGAAAAATTTAAATTAAAGTAGAGTAAAAATATAAATTTCACAAAATTTTAATGTTGATTTCATCTTTTTTTTCCCTTAAACTTACCAACATTTACACGCCGATAGCAAGATGTAAAAAGTAATCAGGTGTCATAAAGTTGTGATTTTCTTTGTGTCATGCATTTCACCTGATTTTTGGACTGGGCTTCACTTTCTGTGTTTCCCATTTATATAGTAAACATTTTATTTTTAATTAATTTTACATGTATTTATTGTGAAATTAAAAGAGAAATAATTAAAAAATAAATCATACAACTATTTTAAGAGAATAAAAAATATTACATTTCTTAATTTTTATTACATAAGAAACTTAAAAGATAAATAATAAGGAACAGAAGCAATATATACTAATTTTAAGGATTGAAAAATTATTTAAACCTTCATTATAAGGGCGAATAATATGTTTGTCTACATTCATTGTTTTAATCGTCTGCGTTCATTGAATCTCCAGACGTAGTCCTAATGAGACTTGAGTTTTTATATCTTTTAGGAACCACTGGCAACTACTATTTCGTTGCGCATGCACTTTGTCTCTCTTCGTCTATGATTAATTGACATTTGGAGTATTTTTTATTTATCAATCACTGAGCTTTCTTAATGATCCACTTCCCCATGTCATTTTTATGAAATTTGCGTTAGCACATACTCCAAGTGTTCATTTTGATATTTTATGCTAATGGCACCTTTGACAAATTACTTAAAAGAGACCAAAAAGGTAAAATAATAAATTGAGTTTATGACTTTTTAGTTTTTACCTTGTGAAAATGACAAAGAAGGATAAAATGGAGTAAAAAAAAAGTACTATTCAGTCGACAAAAATATTCATTTACTAGTGTCGATTTGGATGAGAAGAGATGATTGACGGAAAAATAACAAAATAAATAGAATATTTCATTTTTTCCGTGGACAGAAAAAAAGCATTAATGTTTTAACTGACTAATTGAATAAAAAGTAAAATGAATTAACAGTGCATATTCCACGTGATATGGTGTGTCCATTTGATGAAGGAGCACACGAAATAATAATATATGAAATGATATAGACTTCAAAGAAGGGAAAGAAAAGAAATACTGAAAACTGAAAAGCAAAAGTAAATTTCAATCTTACCGTCATGTTTGTAGCTTCGTTTAGTTCCTTCCATCCCAATGTTTAATTTGCTGAATTTGGAGCTGGCCGGAGAAGCTTCAATCTGCAGCTTGGTTTAATTTTAATTGCTAAATTATTGGCATCTATCTCCAATACAAAACGGCAGAACACGAATTAATTGAAGTTTGGAGATGAGGATATAGAGTTCAAGATATGTGTGCTTACTTATGGACTTCGAAACCTCCTATAACAACAAAAATTGTATCGATAGAAAATTATCAAAATGATCATTTTCAGTTGAAAGAAAACAAAAGTAAAACCTCTGTCAATCAGAAGAGGAATGCAAATATATCTATTGTAAAATACATTAATTGGATTATCATATACGGAATATTTTAAACTCTCATGTGGGTGCTTTCTGGTGAGGATTAATTGGTTAATAAAATATGACGTTGCTTTGTTATTGTTACAATCGAACTAGCTAGGTGCCAATACAGCAAACTTCATCAGATTCCGATTCTTAATTTAGACATGAATGGAATATTAAAAGTAAGATTAATTTTGGAAATATGTTGTTGATTATTTCTGCGAGGTCTCTTTTAATTCATGCATTTTATATATCCTTGTAAATTCATTCATAATTTTATAATAATAATAATACTAATAGCAGGATGCAATTTTAAATGTTGTATTCCACAATATTGATGGAGAGAGGCAAAGAAAATAGGGAATGGTGTCAATAGGAATCTTGTAGTGTGGATACTAGCCAGCTAGTTTGGGACTTGTCCCTGTTGTTCACATTCACAATGGACTCCTTTTTTGCTTTCTGCACTTCCAAAAAGACTTCAACGAACAAAATATCCCTCCTGAGGCACCCCTATTCCAGAACGGTCATTTTGAAATAGTATCCTATTCCACAATACGAAAATTATATTCTGATTGAAGAGTATCCTATTACTCATAAACCTATTCCATAATGAAGACCGTAGTCACATGTTTTTGAATCACCTAATTAACATGAATGCAAATCCACACTTAATATAAAGTTCAAGAGGAGGCAGAGGCAAAGACAAATTTCCAACATGTTTAGTCTAGCTGTGCATCCCCGCTGTTGCTAATGATCATACTCTTAATCTTAGGTGCTTAATTAACAATCCCAGAACTCAGCCCTCTTCACCTTTGAAATGCTCTCAAGGACTCCCACCGGAGAAATGTGTCCCATTACTGTCACCCTCTTGGACTCTACATCTACACTGAATGATGTAACTCCTGAGATTGTATGTTAAAAAGCTAAAGCATGTTAATTACGAGTTGTTCAGATTATCATTTGAACCTATACGTAAATTTTATTTCAGATTATGAAAATATATAATATGTTACACGAATTATTCATTTTACAGGAATGGTATTGATGATGAGATTACCTTCCATCTTAGATAGATGCTTTTTCACTTTACCCGCGCATCCTTGACAATGAATAGCAACCCGCATCACAACCACCTTCAAAATTAGTAAAAGTAAAATGCAAAAATAAGATAGAGTTAACAAATAGTGGTGTCCTAACCAATGTATTTTATCTTACAACGGGTAATTAATGAAGAGAAAGAGGGAAAGTCTTTTTTTTACCATACTGGCCAAACAACCCTGACATGTAAACATAAACAATGACTAAAGTCAAAATGATAAATGGACACTAATAAGCTATTTGATATCTAGTGAGGAAAAGAAAGAGAATGATATTATGAGAAAGAAAAAGAGACTGGAAAATTGTAAGTATTAATTTGGTGTAGAAATGAAGATGTCTACAAATCATTATTTTATAAAAAATAAAAAAAGTTAAATTCAAATTTTATTTCACAAAATCACATAAATAAGAGAACTTACATTGGTTACTCAATTTAGACTCCAACCAACTAATGTATGCTCGGGAACAAACAATTAGTAACAAATAGCATTACGTACTCATGAAAAAAATAAAGAAAATGTTTCCATGGTAAAATGCCATTTGTATTGCATCTGACGTAAAGTGTAAAGTAATCTAACCTGGAAGACATTATCTGTTGGCTTTTTCTGAAGTTCCCTTGATTCATTCTCTTGATGCTTGATGTTTGGTACAGAGACAGAGTCAGAGTCACATTTCTTGTGAGCTGAATTGAACCTGCTGCTAGTGCTGGAGTCAACAAGTTTGGAGTACTTGGCATAGTTGATCAACCTTGTACCATCAAGAGAAACACTTCTCTGATGCCTCCTACTCCTTGTCCTAGGCACAACCACAGACCCAGCAATGCACACTGCAGTTGATGCCTCAGAGTGGCACATGAAACCATTCCTCATTCTCCTCTTGCTGCTTTTCAGGCTCATCACAAATGAAGAGGGTTACATTACAATATTTACCAACCGTGATGTTTTGAAGATGCAATGTTCTAATGCTAATGCTGGTTTTGGAAGTGGGAGACAGTGACTGTATAATAGAAGAGACGTACTGCCATTATGTCTTGGGTAACAAAATAACAATGACTATGGAATCTTTTTGGCATTTTATCTATTATGCATGTGTCTGTGATATTAAAACACTCCAAAATCATGTCCTTTTCAGCTCTTAATGCTGAGAAATGTTGGTTAATTTGAAAATCGAGATAATCCTGGATAAATCTGAAGTCGTGTATAAACACTTTCAGATTGAATCAAATTTCGGGGTTCAACCAAAATTGTTCAATCGGATAAAATCAGAAGATTATAATTCAAGAGTTTTGTTTTGGTCTTGTGAGTTTTTCACATCTTGTGCTTTCTGAACCAGGATGATTATTTATAATCATAGAACAGGTGGTTTTTGGCGGTTGATGGAAGTTATTTATTTTTAAAAATTGCCGTTGATGGAAGTTTTAGTAACTTCTATGTAACTTCCAACCGTTGATGGAAGTTTTAGTAACTTCCATGTAACTTCCAATCTTTGCCTAAACCGAACATCTCGTTATTACATTAAAACAAGCGTGCACTCTTATTTTAACATAATAAAGAGATCAATTACACTAAAATGTCCAACAAGAAATTGACATTAGCCCTTTTTGCTATTATGAACATGTTTGATAAAATCATATTAAAACTAGAAGAACATGGATTGTCTTGTTTTATGTTTTTCTCTTACCAAAATACATTTTTTTATTTTTTATTTTTGGGGTCATTGGATGAGGGTTGGGCTGTGTGTGGATATTAAAACCAGAAATTAAGGTTTTTTTTTGGTCCACTCCTTTTTTTTTGTTGGCCCTATGCAAGCAAGAAAAATACAAAGGAGCATCTCATCCATATCCTCCACAAAAATGAGGTAAGCTCAAGAAGTAGGACACCCTTTGTTACAAATCTAGTGGATACGGTCGTTTTCTCTTGTCTTCTGCAAAAAGGTTATAACCACTATTTAAGCATGGGCGTTCGGCAGCACATAGTGGGAAAAGCTGAAAATGTAGCTGGACAGCTATGCATGAGCATGATGCATCAAAAGTATTTAGTTGATCTACAAAACTGGCTAAATTCAGTGAGGAGATGCAGAGCAGTGTTGAGTCTTACGTTACAGTTTTAGTAGAAGCGAATGCTCTTGCTATGTTCAGCAAAGAATCAAAGTAATATAATACACTATCTAACATATTCATTGTAATAAATATGCTTGTTAATGTAGCTAACAAATTATTGGAATCTACCAAATGTGGAGTTTATTAAATTAAAGGCAGAACTCACAAAATCTGATGATTTCTAATAAATTTTAGCTAATAATAAAAGTATATTAAATATTTGTTGCTAATATTTCTCATATAACTATAGATAGTGGAGAAGAACCACATCTTGCTAGCAATAATAGCATTATATTTTGATTTGGCAGGATGCATTAGTATGTAGCATTGCATGTAGCTTACAGTTAGGAGATAATTAATTACCAAGGAATGTAGCTTCCAGTCATGCATAGCACCAAACTATAGAAGAATCAAATTACTAAATCTACTCCAGAATACGATTATGCAATAATAATAAAATGATAAATGAAGCTAAGCTATGTTCTTTTGTGATCTAACAGTGTTTCCATGTACCGAACAGCAAACCAGCGTCACTCACATTATAGATTCATTCAAGAAAATATGGTAGGATTAATGTGCTTCATGAAGCAGTGCGTAGAAATTAAATTAAATGTAACGACAGCGAAGCAGGCAGACATGACTCATCGAAACTTAGCAAATGATGATTGCATGCACACACTGTTTTGCCTGAGGGATGCCATGTGACATTATTTTAGTGGGTTCGCAGTCTTTTAATTCGTTCCTCTGTTCCATCCTGCTTTCAGCAGCGAAGTATGACATCCAAGGACCACCACTATGTGTAGCTCTTCTGCAAGTTCTACAAAACCTTAGCAATTAGCTGTAACTGATGAGTTCAACTCTTCAATTCAAAGTACAGTGTTTTTTTTTTTTTTCCACAACGGAAGGAAACATATTTCATTTATGGATCAATTTTCAACCCCGTTAAAACAATGGAAATACATGTTCATCTTGATTTTTTTATTGAAAAAAAAATAACAAAACGAAAAAATGTTTTCATTTTATAATTAATTCTACATATAAGTTACATTTTAAAAAAAAAGTAATCAAATTAGTAGTAATATAAATTATTTTTTAAATTAAAATTAAATTAATTAAGATAAAATTTAGTTCAAGTAAAGTTTAATTATATATATATATATATATATATATATATATATATATATATATATATATATATATATATATATATATATATATATTCATGTAACATGAGTTTAAGAATATAATTATATAACACATTTGGGAAAAATTTAATCTTTTGTATTTTACACTCAGATGTCATATTTTAATTTTGTACAAAATGAGAAACAATTTCAATTCATTTATGAAAATAACATAACATAGTATATAATTTTTTGTTTTTATTTTTTTGGTCTCTTTTAGCCATGGACCTTGGACCTTCACACCTCTGGACTATGCCTATGACCGGCCTGTAATCATATTAATTAGCTTCTTCGTCCAAGCCATTGTTATCACCAGATAATTCATTCAGTGGGAAATTTTGAGGGTTTTTGCTTATTGGAGTGGTAGATCTTATGAGATAGTTAGCCTCTAAGTGATCACAATGTTAGTCATGATTTCAAAATTGTAAATGGTCCATTTCTTCACTGCGTGATTGATTCATAAGATTTCTCAAGTCATCATGTAAATTTGAGTACGTTATGCAATCTAAATGTCTCACGAATTTGATAGGTTTGGATAACCTGTTTATTAGCGTCTCTAGAGTACCTTGACAGAAAAGCCACACGACATGCATGATGAATAAAGCCATCTTTTAGCAATTACTAATTAAGGAAAGAGAGAAGAATTAATATAAAGGAAAAGAGAGAGAACGCTATATATCCTTAAATAATACTATTAGCAAGCTTTCTCGTTTGTTAAACGTTGGTCCTGTGACTCTCAGTTTAGATAGGAGCAATATTATCAAGTATTTATTGCACTACAGAGATGCAATATATTACAAGTATAGTTCGCACGGGAATCCTCTTATAACTAGAAGTAGTGAAGACTCAGATTTTCCATTAATTTTGCTTTATTTCATTCATAGACTCATAAAACTGACAGAAGTAGAGAGCATTAGATTTGCTCCTGATAGATAAGGTATTTGAGTCTCTGAGGCTTCAATGATGGAATCTCTCTGCCCAAAACACTAATTCTTATATACTCTTCACCACCTGGTCCAAAACCACTACCCGGGACTGTAATTATGTGAGTCTTCTCAAGAATTTCAGCAAAAACATTCCAAGATTTTGAGCCAGGAAAATGGACCCAAACATAGGGTGCATTTTTACCACCATACAAGAGAAGTCAAAGCACCAACTAGTATCCTTGCATTCTCCATGTAGTGGTCAACAAGGGACTGCATGGCCTGAGAAATTCTCCAAAACATTATTTCGCAATATTTTGAAATAAATCTAGGAACTAGTTTAAATGAAACATAATGATAGCAAGAACCCTATGGGGAAAGGCTTGCTAGTCCACCAGCTTGAGTTATGTTGGATGCTCCATTAAAACATGTGCACATTATACGGTTGAAATCAAGCACAACAGGAAAGCCATTTGAATACAAGATTTCTTCAAGGACCACTGTCCAACCAAGCCGGACACCTGTGAAGCCAGCAAATTTTGAGAAGGATGACACTTCAATTGCAACCTGAAAGCATAACAAGGAAAAAAAAAAAGAGGTTAAAGCTTGCCATTATGGAAAATAGTACATGCTAGATACTGATAACCGCACAAGCTAATTTGATAGTTAATTTGGATTAATAAGTGGGTGTAATTTTTTTATTTTATTATTGTTTTTAATGAAATAATGAAGAAATTAACATCTTTGCTATTTTTTATTAGTAAAATGTAAAAGAAAAAGATTTCAAGTACTTTAGAGGAAAAATTGATACAAAAACTAAAAGAATTGGAGAGTCCGCTTAGCACGCAAAAAAGGTCCAAGAAGAAGCCTAAAAACAGAAAGTTAAGTTATCTGGTGCCTATATAAGGAAGAGGAAACAAAAGAAAAACACACAACTCACACATGGGGTTTATCCCTTAGGGGAAACCCTCTCTCTTTAGTCATTCCCCCTCCCCTTTTTCTTGTTACTAGTCATCTATCATCTTCTTCCATTCACATCAACCCTGTACAGTGTACCAAAAAAGATGTCTTGCAATAATAATGTTGCATATGTTATGAGAAAAAAGATGTACAAGTTTTCCTTCATATCAGGAAATGAGGTTTGACAAAAAAAAAATTAATAGTTGTAGGTGGAGGGAAAATTCTGCAAACAAGTCACTTTTGTTTAGAACAGCTAAGAAAATTCGGAAAACTGTTTAGAGTGCTAGGGGTTAAAATTGTAAAT
The DNA here is from genome assembly GCF_000004515.6 of Glycine max. Lineage (NCBI taxonomy): Eukaryota > Viridiplantae > Streptophyta > Magnoliopsida > Fabales > Fabaceae > Glycine > Glycine max. The sequence continues at coordinate 4,070,601 of NC_038251.2, read as the reverse complement.
GACAATCAAGAAATAAAAAGGAAATTTAAAGGTGAAACTAAATGATTTATATAACATTTTGATGGACCAATCATGTGTCAAGATTGAAAGAATACTAGAATAGGTTTACATGATGCTAGTGAAAACAACATAAAACAGAATGGGACTTGGCTAGATAAACGAGCATGGGCATACCTCTCTGGCTCCAGGAGTTTCGTAGATTGATTTGGGACTATCATCAGTGACGTATGCTGAATATGCAGAGTCAAAGATAATGATTGATCCATTCACTTTGGCAAAATCCACAAGTTGTTCTAATTGCTTCCTTGTTGCTGCATGACCAGTGGGATTGTTTGGAGAATTGAAGAAAATGGGTTCAGTCCTTGAAATAGTAGGAAGATCAGGAAAGAAGTCACTTTGAGGTCCACATGTCATGTATTCTATGTTTTTGTACTTCCCAGCTTTATCCACAAACTTGGCAGCTTGACCAATTATGACACTCGAATCTATGTAGGCCTGCCTTAGAAGAATTTGCCATGATTAAAAACACTTTCTGTTTGGTGAAATGATGCATGCATGCATTCAGTCTAAGAGGACATTTCAACAAGTTGCTCATCATAGAATAAGCAAGATGGAAGACTTTATAGTTTATACAATTCAAATGCAACCAAGCAATTAGAACAACATTATCAACAATACTAAAATCTAGGCCTTGTTTGTTTACTGTTTTCTAAAATTTGTTTGTCCTTTGAGCAAATTCGGAAGTTGTTAACTGCTAACATCTAGATAATTGACCATACTGATTAGATAGTAATTACAATACCGGAAAGGATGGATCCTGCACAGCTATCTTCAGATTGGGACCCATAAGAAGCTACACACATTGAGACAAATCAAATTCAGTACTTTATATTAATTTGAGCACTTAGCGAAGGAATCTACTTTACAATGAGGATGAGAGACATTAGGATATTAACGCCTATTTCGTGTAATGGGTAGGTGAAAAGTTACCAAGACAAGGGAAGAAAAATGATTAGAATACAACAAACAAATATGATTATGAAATAGTAGAATATAATTGAATACCTGATCTTTGTAGAATGCAAGAGAAATTGCTTTCCTCAAGGTCTGAAATGTTGTTTTCGCAGGATATATACATTTTATTACTTGAATGACATATATTATATATAGTGATCTAAATCATAACACAAATAAAAGTAGATAAAGATGAGTTGTTAGACTCAAATGTTAATAGCATGTACTTCCAAAACAGAAGCACTTTAAACGCATGTATAAAAAGAAAGTAGTTTCTATTTTATATGAGGATTTCATTTTGTGGTCCGTACGAACGAGAAAAAAAATGTGCTAATTGCTCAAACAAACTCCAAGATACCTTTTCACCTTGCTCTGGTCCATATCCTTTATAACCTGTTGCTGTTGAAAGGCCATGCACAAACTGCAAAGCATCATATGAGTGCAACCAAATCAGGGGACATTTGTCTTCCAGACCAATCCTTCTGGTTATTAGCAATCTCAATTCAAGAATTGACTGGAGTCCTTTCTCTTCAAATATTAGGCGAAAGATAATTGTTCAAATAACATATCAAAGATATATAAAATAATTACTATATGACTTGCATGGCTTATAATTAATATAATATATAATTATTATTAATAAAAGTTAAAACACATACTTAGAGTCACAAATGCGGTCACATGCTCACAAATGAATGGATTTTTTTTTACCCAGAATCTTTGAATTTTGCTAACAAATACTGGTAGACGCATTTTATAAATATGCAACCTGCTTATAATAAATTGTTATGATGAATGAAATATTCATAATTATCCTCCCTTGTTAATCAACTTTACATGAGACACTAGCAGGTTAATTCATGATGAATCAAATATTCAACTTCAAGTTATCTTTTTCCTTCGACTTTTCATGAGACACTAGCCGCGGGTTAATTCATGATGAATGAAATATTCATATATGGGCCTCATTTATACACACTCTCATCTCATTCATAGAATTAATTTATACATGCGGTTTGATGGCGCTTAATTACCCTATCAGGTAAACATATTAATTCTCAAAGTCACTTGTTTACATACATGCATTATCTTCTGCTAATTCAGCATAAAGAACTTAATAACCTTCAAAGCTTACATCAACCATGCTAGATGTTACAATTGTTATTAAGGGTTGTGTCGTATCACCAATTCCAAGGTCTATTACATTTGCATGTGGATACATGTCTAAGTGCATAAGCTTGTGTGTCTCTCAATCTGATACTATCAGGATAGTTATAACCTATAAGTCTTTAGCACATGCATCGTAAGATTCTAGGACATGTCATATGACAAAGTGATCATGAATATCCAAAGGAGTAAAAAGTCTTGACTAGTCATGTATATATTGTTATTGTATTTATACATCCCAATTTTCTTCTACTTTCACTTTCACTCCATTTTTCTTCCCATCTTTTCCTTTATTTATTTATTTATTTATTTTTATCACATTCTTATATCTATCAATTTCTCTCTCTTAGCTTCTTTTATTTTTCTCTCTCTCTTTTATATATATATATATATATATATATATATATATATATATATATATATATATATATATATATATATATATATTTCTTTTCTTTTTTTACACTTCAAAAATGAGATATATAAATACAATTAATTTTTTTGTATATAACTGTTTTTCTCTAGAGTTTTGTCACATCAATCTACAACAATATTTTTAAAAAATAAAATAGAACAATATTAATATAGCATTATCGGTAATACACATTTAAATAAAATTAGTATCACACTTTAATATAATAAAACAATTATTATAATTACAATAGTTTTAAATGATAACGGATAAAAATTAATAATTAACTTATGTTATAATTGGATAAAATCAGAAAGAATAAATAAAATAATACTATAAAAAATGAAATGATAATAAATTAATTGTACAGTAGTTAAAAATATAACTCTAAAATAATATTAAAAATAATTAATATAAATTTTAACCATATAAAAATAAAAATAAACACTAAAATTTGTTTAAAAAAATTATAAATAATAATGAATTTCTAAATGATTTCATATAATAAATAAACTTGTAATAAAACAACCAGAAGTAGCATATTATCTTAAATTTAAAAAACATAATATGAATAAATTCTTTTATGGAATAGAAAATTTCATTTTCTTTTGTTGATTTTATATACTTTGTATTATGTAATTATTATTATCATGCTTTGTTATTTCTAATTATTAAAAAAATTAATTTAGTTTTTAAAAAATTGTTTGAGATTAATTTAATCATTTGAAGTTTCTTATTTTTAAAAGTTTTCTAACATGAATAATTAAGTTTCTCAAACATAAAAATAATTATTTTTATTTTGAAAGACTTATTGCATATGTTAGAAATCCTTAAAAGATAAAATCAACGTGAAATGATTGTTTAAAAGATTAATTGATTCATTTAGTCCTTATATAAATAAATTATAATGCTTATTTTTTTAATATTATATGCAATCATTTAGATAATATTAAATTAATTAACATTATACTTAATAATTTTAAATAAGAGTATCATAAAAATAAATATATGCATGTGTACAAATGAAAAAATCTAATTCAATATTTAAATTTCCTAATTAAGTCCACCTAGGGGAATCATAATAGGAATTTATATATACGTTAATTGGTTGTTTCAGAAAGTCAAACTATGTTTGGATTAATAGGAAAAAATATATTTTATCATTCCAATTAATAGGAAAAGAAATATTTTATCATTCCAAACAACATGTTAACAGTTTGATAAGTACACTAAATATTTAAATAGTGAAACTCAAAACTCCAAAGTATCAAATTTCACAGGATTTTGTTTTTTTCTTTTATTGGATAATTATTCAATTGGTAAGAATAGAGGTAAAGAGTTAGATAATTATAGAGCAAATAATCAAGTAAAGAATCCAATAAAAGGAGAATGTTAGCACCTAACATGTGTTGTTTATTTAAGATATATGATTTTTAGATTTTTCTTTATCAATTAGATAAATTTATCCTACTCATATGTATAGCAATGATTTCAGTATGATACACAACTTTACACTATTTTACAATATAAAAGCCTGTAAAAATATAAGTATGTTAATTTTTTTTGTCATGACATGATTATTTTGTAAAAATTTATTATATTTTTCTTCTATGAAATATTAAAAAAATATTTTGTCTCACTATTTTTTTTATAAACTCATCATTTCTTCCGCTCCTAATAAGTTTTTTTTTTCATATGTACGGACATATAATTAAATCCTTAACCATATATTTAAAGAATAAAATTATTTGTCAACTACTAACGGAGAGTAGTTTTAGATGAACAAGAGATATTTTTTGTGTTCACATATTATTGCATCATTATGTCCTTTATGGATAACTAAGATTGCATCAACAATATAAATGGCTCAAATTACATTTTTATAATTGATTTAATGCATTAATAATTGTCATTTTTAATTAAAATTAATTTTAATTATTCATGCTCTATTATACTTATTCATATGATCCGTTTTTATTTACTCATAATTTATTTATGTTCATATTGTTAATGTTGATATTGGTATTAATACTCATAATTTATAACACTTTAGTAAAAAAATAAAAAAAAAATAAAAAAAAAAAAAAATATATATATATATATATATATATATATATATATATATATATATATATTCCAAAAAAAGTTTGGGTGTGATAATAGCAACTTCCAAAAAAATGTATTTAGGGCCGTAATAAATAGCAGCCCAATTGCAGTTAAGAGAACAAAACCCAAAACAGGCGTGGTAATAACGCTATGTGGGAGTAGTATTTAATCCCTACACCTCCCCTCACCCGCGCAAAACCCTTTCCTTCACTCAAGTCAACTCCCTCCAAACTCCAAGCTCTCTATTTTCTCTGAGAAAATTTGCAAATGTCGAATTTCCTGAGCAATACTAATCCGAACCCTAATAAGTCCTTCGAGGTACCTGAACTCAATGTCAATGTTCCACTTTATGAGAAGTTTGCGAGTTATTGTTTTAAGGGGTGAATTTTGCTTTTGCAGGTGAATCAGCCTCCCACTGATTCCGTGTCCAGTCTTAGCTTCAGTCCCAAAGCCAACTTCCTCGTCGCCACTTCTTGGGACAATCAGGTGCGTCTTTCTCTCTCTCTCACTTTACTTCGATAGATAGGCATAGGCTTATGTGCAACTTTTGCAGGTTCGTTGTTGGGAGGTAGCACGGAATGGAGTAAATGTTGCCACTGTTCCCAAGGCTTCTATAACGCACGATCATCCGGTAAGGTCTTTTACTTTCATTTTTATCACCTTATTTTCTCTTCATTACTCAGTGTATGCATTTTCATGAGTTACTATTCTAGTATATGCAATGCTAGATGGTTTAAATTGGGATTCAAAAGTAGGAGATGGTGTTAGGGTTAGGGTAGAAGAATCAGGGTGCTTTCTGTGGCAAAGACATAGAGGAATGGTTTGATGCAGCTAATAAATAACGATATGCATTGACCATTGAGCTGATTATTAGGTTGATAAATTAATGGTACTTGACTATTGGATTTCGTGATCTTGCTGATCTGCGTTGTCCTGAAACAGTGAACTTTTAATAGTTTTTATCTCATAAATTCATAATGTATATTTCTTTGCGTAGGTTTTGTGCTCTACATGGAAGGATGATGGCACGACTGTATTCTCTGGTGGATGTGATAAGCAAGTGAAGATGTGGCCTCTGTTATCTGGAGGCCAACCAATGACTGTTGCCATGCATGATGCACCCATCAAAGAACTTGCTTGGATTCCTGAAATGAACCTTTTAGTCACAGGAAGCTGGGACAAGACTATGAAGTAATGTGCTAGCATTTGCTGCCTTTACAGCAATTTGTTTTTAAATTATATCTTTAGAAATTAGAATATATGAAAAATATCCCGTAATATCAACATTATATCTTTTAGAATATCTTAGGTGATATTGGAGGAATAGTTTCCATATCTCGTTATAGTTTCATGATTTGTTTTATTTAATTTGAATTTAGAATTTCCTGAGTATAGATAGGCATTTGTGTTTTGTATCACATTCATCATGTCATTTTTTTTACCCAAGAAAATATTATTCGGAATCTGTATTTTCTCTTTTTTTCTTTCCATACCTAAATCCCTATAATTTGAACAGTATCTGTGTGTTACCTTTGTAGTCTGTCTTGCCACTATTCTGCTGCCGAGTTCCTTTTCCTTGGCTGTATGATACACCAGCCTTACTTTCAAATTTCAATTTGAAAATTCAAATTATTTTGGGTTCTCCTAAGTTCTTTTGTAGCTTGAAGCAAATGCCATTCTTGATTTTTGGAGAAGTTGTAGTTCTTTCTGAATATATTTTGCTTGCCAGGAAATTTCCACTAATGATCATTACAATGTAATATCTTCTTCCTTGTTTATGTAACAGTCCAATAAGCTCTTCAGTTTAGTCTGATTTTTGTTCCATGCATCAAGTGTTTCCTATTACCTTTGCACATTATGGGATTAGTATTTTGTGATGCTGATATGTATTGTATCCTTCTTATTAAATATGGTATGAAAGCTAACAATTTTGCTTGATCTGATGCTTCTGTCCTCTCCACATGAGTCTTTTTGGCTACTTTTAGATACTGGGATACAAGGCAGTCAAATCCAGTGCACACACAGCAACTCCCAGAGCGCTGCTATGCTATGACAGTGAGACATCCTCTGATGGTTGTTGGCACTGCTGATAGAAATCTTATTGTTTACAACTTGCAAAACCCTCAGGTAATACTTTTATTCTAATTTAGTTAATCTCAAATTAATTGTATTTTCCATTATTTGTATTAGCTTTCGGTCATATATTCTCTTATTATATCATGGCTATTTTATCTCAAGATTTCATAGAGGGGTTGTGTTTCTTATTCTTGAATATTGGACAATAGAAGAGAAACTTTATGTAGGAGAAGAAACAAGGAGTTCCATGAGGATAATAAGTCATCTAAAAGAAAGATAAGAGACATCCCAATTTATGGCCCTGTGACATGCTAGGGATATTAAGTGCAATGTATTCACAAAAGTAATCCCAATGATTGTCATGGAGCCAAAATTTCAAATAGCATGATTTTACCGGAAATCGAACAAGGCATATGAATAAAAGTATAGTTATCTATTTTTGCATGAAAACATAAGGGGCTTGTCTCCACAAATATGTTAAGTACAAATTATGAAATAAACTTTAGTCATCTATTTTTACATCAAAACATAAGTTAAGGGGCTTGACTCCACAAATATGTTTAGTACTAATATCACAAAACTGATATGTAAATACACTACTATGCAATCAGATCCATTTCCTATGATTATGATTGCAAAACACTTGTGCCCATGTATTCAAGTGAACTCTTTTGGATTGATTTGCCTCACCAGAGAAGTGAGCAAGTGCACTGCGCTTGGAGGTGCAGTTAGTGAGCAAGTTCTGAAGATAGTGAAAAGGAAGGAATGAGTTTACCTGCTAAGATAGGCATCCTCAAACCACAAACCTTAAGTGCATGAAAATTATATCCACATGAATATATAAGCATGCTTTGTTGAAACCAAGTTTGTTGGCCATTCGCCTTTTATTTCATATTCCTCTGTGTTCATTTTATATAATGAATAATTAGATCTATGTGTATATACATTCATAAACAATATTCATTCTGTTGATTTTTATTTTCTTTTCATTTCTATTTTTGCCAGTGTCTCCTACATTTTACCATTGTTCATTTGCTACAGGTTGAATTCAAGAGAATTGTTTCACCCTTGAAGTATCAAACAAGGTGCCTTGCTGCATTCCCTGACCAACAAGGTTTCTTGGTATGCATCTCTCCCCACTCCTTTAAGATCTTCAATCCTGTTCCGTATTTGGGTAATTTTATTTCCCATCTTTATTTTATCAGTGAAAAGCAATACTCAATTGTTTCCCAACAGTGGGTTCCTATTTAGTATCTGTAAGGACGTATTTTATGTAACCAATTTTTAGGTTGCTTTTATTTATCTACTTTTTCACCAAAACATAAGTCCGATGGTAATCATGAAAAGACAAAAAATTGTTTTTCTCTATATCTATTCCAGCTAAGAAGGGGAAGTATGCTCTACTTTCTGTCCTTTTTCTTTAACTTTTTGACACCAACTAATGTTTGTTTCCCTAACTTATCCTACATTTATGATTTATAGGAATAATATACAAAATATATGTCTTCCAGATTCTTGTTTGTAATTATCAAATTGTAAGTTGTAAGTCTAGATTGATTAATTTTGGGCTGTTGAAACTGATGATATACTTGCTGTAGGTTGGATCAATAGAAGGAAGAGTTGGGGTGCATCATTTGGACGATAGTCAGCATGGTAAAAACTTCACTTTTAAATGCCATAGAGAGGGCAATGAAATATACTCAGTCAACTCTTTAAACTTCCATCCTGTAAGATTTATGTTCCACCTGTGCCTTACTATTCTGATTTAATTTGGCTTACTTTCAATTGTTGAAGTTGCACCACTACACCTTTGAATTTCAGTAGGATAATTTCATTTTTTTTGTTTTTTAAATGAATGGTTAGTGTTAAAATTTAAATTACTCCTGGTTGCGAGTTGCTTATTTTGGTTGTTTATTGTTCTTGTTTTTGTTCCTGTTGAAATTTAACAGATACTTGTATGCTCAATTCTATTTTTACAAATGTACTGCTGACTGCTGTTTATCTATTATTTATCAGTCTCCCTAAAATTTTGTAGCTAGTACTGAAATTTTTTTTGGTGCTATTTTTCACATTTTTATCCACAATTGTTTAGCTATAAATCCAACGGACATCAGAAATCATTGACAAAGTATTTCCACTTTATAATCTATTATCATTTCTCACATTTTTCTTTTCTATGAATTTTAGGTACACCACACATTTGCAACTTCTGGTTCTGATGGTGCTTTCAATTTTTGGGATAAGGATAGTAAACAGAGGCTCAAGGTTATTCCATTTTTATTAAACACTTCCATTCAATCCTAACTGACACATATTGTTGCAATATTTTTGGCATAATTACATGCTTATCTAATGCAAACTTGTCTTATTTCAGGCCATGTTGAGATGCAGCCAACCTATTCCTTGCAGTACCTTCAACAATGATGGTTCAATATTTGCTTACTCAGTATGCCCACCTTACTATTCTGCTTTTCCAGTCATGCACATAGAGCTTTTTTCCTTTTTGTCCTGGTGTAAATTCACCTTGCAATGCTTCTTTTGTCATACAAATGCATAGAATGTTTGTTAAGTTTCTTCACTTTTGTGATATCTTTTAATGGAAATATTATATTACTTTCTGTTGGCCAATTCCTTTCTCGATATGGTTCATAATTTGCTGATAAAAGGATTTGGAAGTCAAAAAACTAGGTATTCAAGCTGGTCTTGTATCAGGTTACCTCAATGGAAGTATTTCTGTTATTTTAATGATTCAAACATGTTGAATTGATATATTGACATTCCTGCTCGTAGGTCTGCTATGACTGGAGTAAAGGGGCAGAAAATTCTAATCCTGCAGCAGCAAAAACCTATATTTTCCTGCATTTGCCTCAGGTATTTGGTTTGGCTATCCACCTCTAAAAAGAATATCCTTTAATCATCTGTTAATGATATGCAAAATTATATTCCCTATGAAATGCAGGAATCTGAGGTTAAGGGCAAACCACGCATTGGTGCTACTGGCAGAAAGTAGAGATGATCCTGCTGTGTGATACTGTTCTATTATGTAAATAGTTGGCTTGTCCTGGTATATGGTAGAGGCAAGGTATTAGTTGATATCAAAATATAGAAGTTGAATGGGCTGGTCGTACTTGGAAGATTTTTTTTTTTTTTGTGCGCCATGCTTGGAAGAAATTATCAACTAATTCTTGGTGAGAAATTCTATATCCAATGTATATGTGTATAAAGCATATGTTGTGTATACGCATGGTTTGTATTTTCCTGTTTTAAGATCGATGATGGTTGGCTTATACAGTGAAGCATCTGAAAGTAGATTCTTTCATGGCTCTGCAAGACATTGGAGGGTTGTTGCATTTAGGGGTGAATGTCGGTTTTAGATGTCAAATTATGAATTGTAGGATTTAGAAAATAGCAATTAAAAGAATATTTTAGCAAGTTATAATTTGGATTATACACTTAAAATGTGTAAATTGCTAAATTTAATTTTATTAAATAAAAAAGGTAACATATTGGATTAACAGTTTTAGTTATAAAAAAAATCAACGGGCAGATTAAATTTTCTTATTTTTTTTAAAGATATTTAATTAGCTAAAAAATTCACTTTTTTACAGAATTAGTTAAAAATGATACCAAATTCAAACAATTTAAACTAGATAGTCAAATTTACAGAAATAGCTAAAAAACTTCAGATATCAAATTCATACACAATTAGATAGTAAAAAAAAAAAAAACCAGGTAATCACGGAGACATAGTGATTGGCTCTTGTGCTGAGAGTACTAAGCAAATGAAGTCTTCTCCAAAGTAAACGTCGACACCCAACAAAATTGCTTAACATTCGCCTTAAGTCAGTTTATTTTCAATACTACCAACCATTATTAAGTGTAATTTGTAGATGAAATACGAAAAAAACTAAATGAAAAAGAAAATTACTAGATATGTTTGTTCATTTTCTTTAGTAGTCTTCAATAAATAATAAAATAAACACTTAAAGTTGATTTATTGATATTGAGATTTGTTAATCTACATTCACTTGGGTTAAAAAAAATACCAAGCTATACTTTTAAGACCATTTTAAAGAAAACAAAGTTACATAACTGATTAAACTTCTCCATCTTAAAAACGAGTAACCTTATTAGCATCAACCCACATTCCCACATTTAAGAGCAATCTTTGGAAGAAATATTTTAGCAAGTGTATAATCAAACTTGCTAAAACATTCTTTTAAAAACACAAATGAATGTAAGTTAATAAATTTCGTTTATAAATCCTTAGTCACTTAATATTATTGGACACCATGCTGTCAAAGTAGGTACTAGCATTCCAGTTTAAGATGTATTAATGTACACTAAACATGATTTGTGCTTCCAGAATCTAAACCAAACAAGAGATTAGTATTTTGGAGAAAATGAAAAACCGATTGCGTGGCCATTCAGGCATATTTTCACATATAATAAATGCAATGCCAACCATTAAGTCAATGACTCAATTAGTACTGATTTCCAAACCTCCAGACATAAATACTAAAGATATAATAATAAACTGTAATCGCCAATAGAATTGCATTTATTTCCATAAAAGCTCTATACTAATTCCTCATACGTACTATGACAAAAGTTGCTTGTAACATACACTTCATCCTGTAACTTGACAGCCCAATAGAAATTACAATCTTCTTTCTTTAATAATCACAACCTGACCAATGGGCACGTAATCTGAGCACAGAAGATAATTTCAAAAGGATGAAAACAAGAGAAAAGGTAGAGGGGACGAAAATTATATGCACAAAATCAAAATCAGAAGTATATCTCTTTCCAACAGAAAGCCTTGTCAGGCAAGATCGTGTATTCACTCTTGTCCATAGAATGTTAAAGGGATCATCTAGGACCTGATAGTTCATCTGCCTGGATATGGGAAGTTGAATCTACTATCCAATTTGCATTAGGGTGATGTATGTTGTTATTGAAGTCTTGCCGGAATGTTTCGTCTTTCTGCCATTGCTCCCATTTCTCAGCCAAACCATCACCTTCTAGCATTCTGACCACCTCAGACATCTTAGGTCTTTCCATAGGAGAGCCTTGTGTGCATAGTAAGGCCACTTGGATTAACTGCTCTACCTCCTCATCATTATAGCTGCCCTGTAAATCTGCATCTACCAGTGTTTCCAATTTCCTGTCTTTGAGAAGTCCTTTAACCTAGACTCAAAACAAGGTCAGTTGAGAACATTATTCATTGGTGTTAATGTTACATATAACATTATAAACACTGACCTAAGGAAAAGTCAGTAAAAAGGTATTCAAGGGATACTATAAGCTAGATAATTTCATAGGCATAAGGAACCATGTGAAGAGATTAATTGATAGTATGGTTAGTGTAAGTTGTTCAAGTATTAATGACATATTTAGAGTAAACTGAATACCTACCCAATCGAGCAACATGACATCATCATCATTGGCAAGTCGAGCTAGATCAAAAGCCCTTTGTCCAGTTATTAGTTCAAGAAGCATCACACCATATCCAAAAACATCAGTCTTCTCTGAAGACTTTCCAGTTGAGAGGTACTCTGGTGCTATATGTCCAATTGTTCCACGTACAGCAGTAGTGACATGAGTATCTTTATAATCCATAAGTTTAGCTAAACCAAAATCTCCAACAACTGCTTCAAATTCCTCGTCCAACAATATATTTGCTGCTTTGACATCACGGTGAATAATCTTAGGGTCACAATGATCATGCAAATAAGCAAGCCCCCTTGCAGATCCCAGTGCAATACGCTTCCGTTCTGGCCAGCCAAGTGGCGGTTGGGATTCTTGACGTTCTACAACAACATAATCAATATACATAAAAACAGTTTTGGTATAAAGTTGAAATTCAACAGAAAGAGCATTCAACTGTATTTGAAATTTTGAGCTATTAAGAAATTTCCTTATTTATTGTGTTTAAGTTGCTGCCAGATAACATCTGGGAAATACATAATTCTTATTTCTTCAATAATAAATCAACATACACCAGAAAGAATTTTTACATTGAACACTAACACTAACATTTCTACTAGAAAAAGGATACATGAGAGAAACATTTTACACATGAAAAAGACAAGTATATTACGAATAAAAGCAATTCAAATACAACATTAATAGGGATACCTCGTAAACATGATGCTACACTTCCGTTAGCCATGTAAGGATACACAAGCAACCGCTCAGTAGGTGTCATACAAAAACCACGAAGCCGAAGCAAATTACGATGCACAGCCATGCTGATCATTTCCACTTCAGTTTGAAATTGCAGCTCTCCACCCTGCGTGCGTTCCTCTTTAAGTCTTTTTACTGCTACAAGAGATCCGTCAGCTAAGCGTCCTTTATAAACCTTTCCAAATCCACCTCTACCCAGAATGTGTTTGTTACTAAAGTTATCTGTTGCAACTTGCAACTCACGCAGAGAAAACCTTTTAAGCTGACCAAGGTGAACTTCAGGATCCTCCTCAGCTGCCAGTAAAAGACAGAAAAAATGTCAGTAAATCAGTTATAGCTATCATATACTGCATTCATCAGCTGTATGCCTTGTTTTCTGTTATTCAACTAACCAGGAACATCAAAGAAATGATCCTGAGGTTTCCTTCTTCGCCAATAAGCAAGTGCAATTGCAGGGGCTGCAAACAACAGAGCAGCACCAGCAGCAACTCCTCCAGCAATAGCTCCAGTATTACTGTTACCTGAAAAAGGATAAATGGTTTAAATAAGAAATTATAACTCCATTCATATAAGAATTCCACTATTAAATTCAACCATGAGACACCAACCTCAAGAAGTGACACATTTAAACATGAGACATAATGCAACTGACCCCAAGAAGCTAAGCGTAAGCTAAGTTTGTCTTCAGGAAATCACTGTTAAAAAAATATTCCATCCTTTTCCACAACTACAGAATAAATATCTAGAAAAAAGCTACGTAGCCTGTACCAATCAATTATCAACTCTTGCATTTCTCCTCATCCTTTAGAGGGAAAAGGGTATATGTAATATCATAGGTAAGGGAAAGGTTGGAGGTAGTTTATAAAAGAAACAAAGGTAAAGTACAAGAAAAATAGAATAGCTGCTTCCCATAGCATTAATGGAGTTATTAAATAAAAATTCATGGCTTTTGCTTAGAAGCATAAACTTTTAGGTCAAGTCGTTATTTAACACTATCAAAATATAGTTGACCTAATAGTTTGGATTTGGAGTTTGGTTTCTGCAGCCCCAGGTCTTAAAACAAAGTTGAGTCCGGTTTCAATTCAAGATAGCTGTGAGCATGCTAGAGTTATATTTTGAATTGAAGCTGTCACCTCAAGTTATTATCGAATAATTTTAAACCATTGTGAATGATAAACAGGCATCAACAAACCTGAAGAAGCTGGTGGTGGTGTTGGAGAAACTGGAGATGGAGTGTATTTTGGTTGTATCAAGCCAAGATTGTTTTGATAACTGTAAAGTGGAACAGGGGATTAGCAAAATTTTCAGGTCGTCCCTCAACAATAACCATAGATAAGAACTTAATTATTTGTACTAACCTGATGGGGGTAAATAATGAAAATGAACCATTCACTGGGATTTCCCCTTTTAGATGGTTATTTGAGAGATCACTATATTCCAAAATGACAGTTGTGTCAGGTTACACTTATAAAAATACATGACACTAGTATAAATAGGAATGTATTTTGGCATTAACTCATGGAAAATGTACGTATAGGAGTAACACTCACAGAACTTGCAGTGAAGAAACATTTGTCAAAGATATGGGTATGCCTCCTGTCAAGCTATTATTATTGAGACGCCTATTTTGGAGAGCATAATGAATCAGTTTGCAGTAATAAGCTACTGATAGAGTAGTGTAATAAGACATGACAGCAAACAATTGTCAAATATTCAAATAGAGAACATGTTTACTGGCACCAGGGTATATAACAAAGATTCTACTTTGTAAAGTGAATTGGTCAAAAAAGGAGAGTATGTCTAACTCCTGGAACAACTGATACATTCATAATTTAACTCCTAATTCCAAGTACATGAATGAATTACATGACCATGATAGGATATTTTACAGACAAGGTAGTATAAAATTTCCTCAACCCACCACCAACAGACACATAGTAAAATTCCCTTTTGCATATTTAAATTTGCAGGGAAAAAATCGTGAGAAAAATGGGGCTTTAACCTTCAAAATTCTGTCAGGTTCATAGCCTTGATTGTTTAAAATGTCAGGTTCATAGCCTTGATTGTTTAAAATATGGGATGAGAGAACATGCATAAAAGAAAAGTAATTCTGGTTGTGGTTATAGTAAATAAAGCTACATTACAGATGAGTCACACCAGGCACATGAAGAAACTTCAGCCAGTTGTGGTTATATAGGAAATAAAGCTACATAAATCATTGCCGAACTCTGACAACCTGGTCAATAGCCTTAAGTCCTTACTTTCAAGGTTTAATTTCATTTTTCTCCTCTTGTTTGGACTGTGTGCGATTCTGGTCCCCAAGTTTTTTTTTTAGTTTATTGAATCCCTTTATTTTTAAAATTAAGAAAATTTGATTCCCATCAAATTTCTTCTCCCTAAAACCCTTAAATTCTCAATTTTTTAATTCAAAATATTTATAAATTAAATTATCTTCTGCTCAAAACTCACCAACCAAAACATCAAATTTCACTTAAAAATCTCAAAATTTCCCTTCTTCAAATCCTAATCTCACACCATATAAAATCCTTCAAAATTTATCAAGTTTCCTCTAAGTTTCTTCTAAAATTATTTCATATCCCAAACTCATTATAAACCCCCTTAAATATTAGGATAACAGAGAGACTTAATTGACTAAAAAAAACTTGAGGGACCAAAATCACACAGTCTGAGCTAAAGGGACCAAATGTGCAATAAAACTACTTTTAACAAGAGCAACCTCAAGTATTTCACTTGATTACGTTTGTGCATATAGTCATGCTATTGCATCAAGCATCAAGTAATAATAACAATAACAGTAGCAATAGCAAGTATCAAGTAACAATAACAATAGCAATAGCTGCAATAGTAAAAATAGGATTGATGCTTATCTATAGGCATCTGCACATGTATATAAAAGGCATTATTGAAAATTAAATGGGCATGTAGTAGGCTACAAAATCTACCACATTGCATGGGAAAGTGAAAAAAAAAAGGATGGAAAGCTGAAGGAAGAAACAAAATGGAACCAAGTTAAATAAATTTTGCACATCAAAGACATGAGAATAAGGAAAGTATGTCGTACAGGAAACGTAGTTTTGCAAGTTTGCCCAAAGTAGTCGGTATGGGACCATTTAAAGTGTTCAAGTAAAGATCCAAGCTCACCAAATTTGTTAAGTTCCCAAGCTCATCTGGAATTTTTCCAGTTATCTTATTACTATAAAGTTCCCTGTCATTAAAAGGGGGAAATAAAATCAGATTTTTCAGGTAAAATCATCCAACAATTAATTAAAAAGTTCACATGATTTGAGAGCGGAACCAAACAAACAGATATTGGTGATTATGTACAATATAACTTTCCTAATCTTGGCTTCAGCAATGTATACAACTATCTACAAAACCAAATTGATGTATAGTTGGCCATATGAAAATGCCAGAAGTTTCTGTCTTCAACAATAAAAGGCTAGGACAGGCATTGCTTATAAGGCCCCTTTGAATTTTTATACTGAGATTGAGAAGGCAAACAAAAGCACAATGCGATTGTGAAAAGTTTTGTCTTGATACCATAAATAAATAATGTATAACGTAGGTATATTAAGGGGTCAATTGCAATATGCCACCCTGATTTATCAATTGCTTTCTCTTATTCCCTTAATTTACAAAATTAAGTGCATGTCCCTCTGATTCAAATAACTTTATGTCATGTCCAGCTGGTCTTCCAAATAAGGGTTTAATTCTCAAAATTTTGAGAAGCAGGTACACAATAGGTATTTTTTATGATTGGGAAATAAAAGATTATCCAAATACATTTCTTAGATCCTATAAGCCCCTTTCCTATTCAATGGTCAATGAATAACAGCCCAAATTTTTTGCCATGAACAAGAGCTTAGTCTAAAAATAAAAGAACAAAATGTGCAACTAATCTACTGCATTTTGGGGAATGAGGAAGTGTGTGCACACTCTAAAAGAAGTGCAACTTATCTATTTTGGGGAATAGGAGAATGAGGAAGGGTGTGTGTGCACACACACAAGGGTGTGGAAGTGAACAAAAAAATGGATTTGATGCCTGGTCACTCCATGTAGAGATACTGTTTATAAGAACATTTAATAAAGCAACAACAAAGGAAATACAAGAGTATCAATCAAGAAATAAGGCTAAGCATGGTATGCAAGAAAGAGTCAAGTTTACTCAACAATATCATATATGATTCATAACTTACAAGTACTGCAAATTTGTAAGTTGACCAAGTTGTGAAACCAGTTGACCAGAAAGATCTGCATTTCCAAGATCACTGACCAAACACAAATAAATAATTCACCATGTAGGCAAACAGTTGTAAAACTACAGGTAAAAAATCGCATATGAACTTACACACGGGTCACACTGTTATCACTGTTGCATGTAACATGAAACCACGTGCAGGGATTGACAAGGGTAGCATCCCAGCTTTGAAGAACGTTGTTAGGATCTTGCAAGTTGCTCTTCAATGCATTCAGGGCATCACCTATTATAGAAAGAAGCAATATTCAGGTGCAATCATACCCAACATTAAATTGTATGGAGAAGGAGATCAAATACACGTTTGACATATCAAGGGTGCAATGTTAAGATTCAGGAATCAGAAACATGAAGCCCAACTTCCACTAGTCAGCCTTAGTAGCATGCTCCTTAGATACTATGCCAACTATGGAAAATTCAAAGCAAATGCAAAGAAACATTTTTTTTTACAAGGATAAAACCATTTTGACAAGCCATTCTGAGATAATGAAGTCCTATGAACTGTCTCACCCAAGCCATTGTTATCTCACAAAGTATTACAATAAAAACTCTGGTGAACTCCCTACTAAGCTTAGGATTAAATAATTATATGATCATATTCTGCTTACTAACATTACAGCGACGGAAGATTTGAAACTGAAATATCACAAAAAACTACTCCAATTGTAACATTAACTTCTTCTCCAGTACTATCTGGCAATTAAACACATGAACCAGTAATAATTAAGCTGAAGGGCAACCTTAACCGGCAACCTTAACCTATTCCATATCAAAAAGGGGGAGAAATAATAAAAACACAATTGAGTGAATTTTCCTAATCCTGGTCATTTAAAGAACTGTTTAACGGGAAGAGACATTTATGGAACAATTAAAACCTCAAAGAGTTAGGTAAGCACCCACCTTCCTGATTGCCAGAAGCCTTAAGTACCAAATCAAGCACCAAAATTGCCCAAAAAAAAAAGGAACCCATAAAAGATGAAGTCACTCTCTCCATGCTTCTTCAACCTCATAAACAATTGCTTCCCCAATCCACACACCCCTCTTGATCTACATAATATCCATCAAGCTCAGAAACATCTTGACCTTGTTGAACAACCCAAAATCGAACTCTGGGTAGCTCCAAGTTCTCTTCTTTCTGCTCTTACCTCGGAATCTGAAGCTAAAATCTCAGTTGGGTGTGCTCAGGTTTAGCTGAAAATGCAGAGAAAGGGTTTTGAGAGAGAAGAAGGGTCGAGGAGAAGAGAGAGCTTAAGTCAACGAACGTTGCATCCTTTGTTGAGAAATTTCTCCCTCTATTCTGATTATTCTTTTCTTCTTTTTTTAATTTTAAAAAAATTATTATATTCCACTATTCTGGTTTTATTTGCTTTATGAATTATGAGGTATGAACTGTGATTAGAAAGTAAAATTCAGACGAAAATGATAAGGAGAGAGAGGGAGAGAGAGTGTGTTTGGTATTTTTGGAATGGTGAGAATTAAGAAAGTTTGGTCAAACACGCACGCTTGCACGCCTGTGATTGTCCCCACACCGTTCCCCAAGAAGCTTTCAATGTTCAAACTTCAAACCTAGAAAGAACAGACAAACAAACAAAACACGTTTTTGTCAAAATTAGTAACGAATAATTTATGAAAACTATTGAATAAAATAAACACAATTATTACCCAGTAATTTATAGTGTGAAAAAATTTCTATGGGAGTTTTAGAATTCGGCTTAATCACTTTTTAATTGAACATTTTAGTCAACTAATTGTTGTTGTTTTTTCCTTGTTCTGTTTTTTTTTTCTTTTCAGGTTACAGCGTGTTACACTTACATTGCATAGCTAGCTGTTTCAAGCTAGTCTCAACATTGAATTATACTAGTATTCATCACCATGTGACAAGCACGTTATTGTTCAGTTTTCCTTTCTTTTTTTTCTTCTTGTTTATCCCTTCTCTATTAGTACACCACAACAATTAGTAAATCTGTCTTCGGTCTATAAATGTCAAGTGTCGAGTTTTCTTTTACTCGTGAGGTTTCCTTTATTAGTAACTCTGTCATAAATTTCTATGCGACATCTTGGGATATCCATATCTTACATTTCTTTCATGTTGAATTTATTTAAGACATGGGATATCAACATGATTCATTGTTGTAAAAGATAAGCTTTATTTTTTTCTTGATTTAAGATACTAGCTAGTAGCAAGCAAAGATAGATACTATTATAGTAGTACATTGTTATATTATTCTTTTATCCTAAAAAGTATGTTGACATTCACGAATCTTAATATCAAAACCCTTTGAAATTACCCTTTTTAAATATTACCTAAAGATACATATTTTATAATATTAAGTTTAATTCGTATTTTTTAAATTTTATCCAAAATCGAAGATGCCCATAAGCGTAATGTCTTTTTAGTACAAACTACCACTGGTTAAATTATTAATAAACTACCTTAATTAAAAAATTATTAATAAATTCACGTAAGTTGATCCATAGTGGTAAGCATAATATTAGCTAGTTGAGGAGTCACGGACTATTTTATTTAGGAAAGTACAAAATAATTAAATAACAAAATTGGAGCATATATAAGAGTAACCCTAATAGAGGGTTTTTAGTTATCACCTAAAACTCATCAGTGCTGCTGCAACCTGACCTCCCAAATAAGCAATAGTTTCTTCTACATGGCACCGTATCTTGTTAAAAAAAGGAGCTCAATTGTACTGTAATTTGACGAAACACAGCAACCAATTTTTTTTAAAAAAAAATAGTTCAAACGTTAAGTTAAAATAAAAATAATTTAATGAATTATACATATTTATCAATGTTTTGAAAATTGGACCCGTTCGACTGAAAACTAGTTAAACTGGAAACTCGTCACGTGTCCGGTCTAACCCTTCTTAAAAATTAATGTCGGCTCAAAAATCATTCAACCGGTAAAACGGGTGGGTTAATCGTTAATCTAGTTTTGCTTATTTTAAAAAAAAAAACTTTTAAAATGACATTATTTTAGTTTTTTTAAAATTATAACTTATGACAGTTTTAAGTAAAATTTATTTTTTATTATTATCAATTTATACATATTATTTTATTTTTTCAATATTATTAAAATATTATATTAAAATATTAAAAATATATATTTTTATTAAAATTAATTCGATCCCAATTTCATCCCGGTGTACTGTTAAAGAGGACAATTACTTTAATTGTGTATAGTAAAAATAAATAATATATCATGACGAGACCCATAAAAAATTATAAAAAAAAAAAAACTTAAAATATGCAGGATTGTACCAAATTCCACTTCAAGATGGAGTAAACCATTAGACCAAGTATACGTACATTGATCTTCTAACGGATTATTAAACTGACCAAGTCATTCATATAGGTAATTCATTGTTGAGTGTTGACCGACAGCATGAGTCAGCAAAACGAAACCAACCACTACATTTATGTCATACACTATATAGCTTGAAATAGAACATTAACACAAAATCTTGCTATATATCTGTTTAGAGTCCAAATTTGCATGCCCTAAACGAATCCATGATGCTACGACATTTTACCCGAATCCCATCAGTATTTTGTTTTTCATAAAAAATTAATAATATAGAACAATAGCTTAGTGTACATAATTAATAAGCGCATCAACTAACATTTGTATGAGGTAGTATTAGAAATGTATGTATAAACAAATAGAAAATAAAAAATTAATTGTATATAATATTGCATTCTAGATTAATTTTTATTAATTGTTTATGTTTAAGTAATACTACTAGAATTCTTTCGTCCCCATGGTGGTTGTATACTATACAACCGAATCCAAACTTAAATATACGGGGATCTTTCCCAAAATCTGCTTTCTCCTTAAGCATTATTCACTACGTACCACAAGTACACATTATTTTCATTTATCTCGTTTGGTCATTTGCACCATCGTAAAGGAGTAATATATTCCAACCCTCAAACACCTTGGTATGACTTATGAGACTGAATCTTGGACAAAGGTTTTAGAGCACAATCTGTCCAATTATGATTAAATGATAAGCGTTAAGGTGTTATACTATCCGCGTATTAATTCTTTAAGACCCTAGCTAGATCTGTTAAGACGTGAGAGTATTAAATATATATACTTATTTAAAATATCTTAAATTAAAAAAAAATGTTTTATGCTTTTATATCTTAAATGCATACTCTAAAAATACTCATCAACATGCATTATCATAGAAGTTATAGAAAGGTAAAATAATCTTCTTATTTAAATTACAACAAATAATTAATACTATATTTAACATTATATTTTATTGTCACTAATAGTTTTATATATATATATATATATATATATATATATATATATATATATATATATATATATCAATAATAAATTTTTTATTAAAAGAAAGAACAAAAGTTGTTTCACTTTTATTGTAAAATAATAATTTCCAACGTAAAGTTATAAGTATAAATGTTTGTGAATAACATTATTCAACTTATATATGAGTTTTTTTATCCACAAGAAATAAAAAAGAGATATTAGGAGTTTTTAATAACTTATGCACGTTTTTCAATCAACTAAATTAAACCCTCTTGATATATAGTGTTTATATTGCCATGTGGACAATGAATTTATGAAGCGTAAAGTTTGCTAAAGTTTCAAATCAAACAAAATAGAGTTGCTTCAATTTTACCTAATATCCTGTTGTAATTTGACTGGGATGCTCATTTTCATTTTGTAGTCTTAGACACTTGCCCAGCTTGTCTTAAACCTAAGTTGTTGGCAGATGCCCTAGGAGTTTTGTTCCTGAGGCACTGATTATTTTTCCTGTTTTCTGTCTTTTGTTCTCTTTATGCAGCATAAAAAAAAATAAAAATTCCACATCTTTGTTCATTTCTTTACATCGCAGTAAATAGATTTAAAGCCACTAAAAAGAATTTGGAGAAATGGAGTTAAGAGGGTAAAACTTAATAAATAACCTATAGGTTACTATACTATAAAGTACATAAATCCTATACCAGTTTATGAACAATCCTAGTTATACTGCTAAATGGAATATACACCATGTTTCAATTGCACAGCTTGAGCTTTATTCGGGTCATCATCCGGAATATTTTCGGGAGCTTCTTCTTGTACCCTTTTCTTTTTCTAAATACATTTCCTGTAGTTTTTCTTTTAAAGTCACCATTGTACGCGTGAGGACTCAACATTCTAAAAATAAAATTTCAGAAGTATGCAAAATGTTAATACTTCTGAATTTAATTTCCTGAAATATGTAAATATGTTTCAAAAATTAAATTCTTGAAGTATTAACATTTAATTTCTGGAATGTTAATACTTCAAGAATTTAATTTGCAAGTCACCTTCCACCTCTAATGGTGTTGTTCAAGCAGTTTTTTAGTTGTTTTTAATCTCTATAAATTTATTTGATTGTATGTATGTTATGTTATACTTAACCGATAACATTGAATTATTTTTAAAATATTTAAATATTTTGAATGTAAAAATTTAAAAAGTTTTGAATAATCAAATTCATATTAAATATTAAAAACATTTTAGCATTTTTTTCATAGCTCAAACATACTTGTCAATAGTTAACACAGTAAAGGCCCAAAATTCAGAAGATGGACTTTCAAATCTTGGGCCTATAAATTTTGGTCGAGAAGTTGGATTGTACGGATGGTATTGTGGTTCGCCCTTTTCCTGTTATTTTTTCTTTTCCCAGCTCTTCTTCGGAAAATAATCTTATTTAAAATAAGATCCGACAGTAATGTGAAAGAAAGATTAGAACCTTCATATTACCATTTAAAGGTGTATTATAAGAATAAAAAAAATTAAAATATAATTAATATTCTAATTTTCATGAAAAATGCTACGAAATAACTAACTTATCTTAAAATATACCTTAATTCATTGTTAAGGATGAAATTGAATAAAATATTTAATTATCCATCAATATTAGTGTAAAAAACAATAAAAATTACTGAAATAAAGATAAAAAGAAATTACTGAAACGTTAATAAAAAAAGGAGTAAATAATATGTTAGCTTACATACATTGCTTTATTGCTGGCAAGGGCATGTTAGCCATTTTGTTACCGACTACGATGTTTCTTTGCTCGCTGTTTCGAAGTGCAGTGTGTTATACCATGGACTTGAAAGAGATAGAAACATCTGCTCTGTTAGAAAGAAAATAAAAAAGGCTTCTGTGTGTTTGATCCAAAGTAAACTATATAAAAATATTAATAAATAAAATTTTTAATGATGATGTATTATCGTTGTCAAACAATCATAGATCATTGATCATATGATTTAAGATAGTTATTATATATAATAATATGAGGTTATAAGGTTAGTTTAATGTAAAAAATAAAAATAAAATTGTAAGTTTGAATCTCCATTATTATGGATACAAAATGGACTTATGTAAGTTAAAATTTTAATTAGAAGTGAAACTAAAGCAAGGTTTTAGATAACATTTAATACAAGAAAGGTTTTAATATTATCGAAATGGTAACATAAAATAAAAAAAAATTATATTTTGCAGAAGAAAATAAAATAAAATATTTTTTCGAGAATGTTAATTTATTAATGATCAAAGATAAATTATTTTCATATTAACAAGTTATTTCCATGATAAAAACTGTAAATTCATTATTTTTGTTCAGGTCGAGGACATTGAAGGGAGTGTCTCGAGGCTCAGCCGCTCCACTTTGCTCTCCTAACTTGTCTTGATCATGAACATGAAGTGTATCATAAAGTTTACCTTTATATGAAAGGTCTCCTAATAATACTTTATATGTGTCCTTATAGCATTGACTCTCGAGAGACACATACCTATATATGTATGGTCGGTTCTGTTTTACGGTATACCACCTGATTTGTTGTCAGGCTTGGTCATGACTCGATCGACCATTAGAAATAAGTAGTCATATCTCTAGCATAAATGCTTAAGTGTGAGGCAACATTTATGGGAGATTCAACCAGGATCATATGCACTTTTTCAAGCATTAAGTCTTATGGTGAAAATGTTCACAAATAAGTTAATTTTTTAAGAGAAAATTAGTCAAAACGATGTATAGTCCTCCAAACATTGACTCTTATGATGTAAATGCTTATGGGTGAGTTAATTTTTTAGGAGGAATCACCAAGATAATATACAATTTTCAAAAAAAGAAATCATTTTTTAAAATTTCCTAAAAATTTCATTCAAAAAAAGTAATTTAAGGAATAAATGAACTATTGTAAACTATAGGTTCACTATCCAACCACTGCCCCGTCTTATCTTCCAAGGCAAAAATAACAAATTCTTATTGTCCCACCTAACTAAATCAATATCATCATCATTCTTTGATCTATCGACATTTTCACCCTTTGTGTTGGGTTCTTCGCATGCCACGGTTCTCTCTATTTGGGCCCTCTGCAGTAGAAACTTGTAAGATCGGCTTTCCTTAGACTCTTACCCTGCCTCATGAAGTTAATCAATAATCATTGAAACGGTTGTTAACCCTCACCCTTTTAAATATATTGCACGTGGATAACTTTATTATTTGAACATTTTATCATTATTCGAGCCTCTTGAAAATATAAAAAATGGTAACACTTCCCTGTTCGTTCTACACTTCTTTTTTTCTTCTTTTGGTTTGGGTGCTCTATAGGAAATTAGAGGAATATACCATGACATGTTTTCCTTAAACAATCACACGTCATCAATATATCTTGAAAGGGAGAAGGTCAATTCAAAAGGATTAGTATGCTTTTAAATTTGATTGATAATCTGATGGTGCTAACTAGTGACAAACCTCCGTCCTAATTAAAAGGGTCATTACAAAATTAAATTTGGTTCAAAATATCCGAGGATAGGATTTAACTTTTGATAAGTGGCAATGATGTAACCGAATAAACAACAAGTTGGATTCTGAGGCTGTCCAAATCGCTTTAATACCAATTAAACGATGATGAAATATCAATCCACCGAACCTTGTTCATACATTACTCTTTCTGCAACAAGTGCACACAAGCTTTGGGATATTTCATTAACATAACATCGATTACGTCCGTGATGGGCAGCTACTTTTTGTAAAGTTGGGATAAGAATAGAATGTGGCCCAATTCTGTTCTATGGCCCAGTCCGACGTCTTTTCAAGCATATGTCTCAACGTTGAAAAAACAATTCAACGCTTCATTACATTTAGTCACTTTATTTTTTCAATTTTACAAAATTTGTTCCTCTATGGTTTTCTTAGAAATTTGATTCTTTAATATTTTAAATGTGAAACTCAAACATGTGAATCAACATGTGATTGTTGCTGTTTAATTAAAGGTTTCAAGTTCTAATATTTAATTGAAGTGTCTTTTCTTACATAATTAATTGAAATGTTGTCAAAATTCAGGAAAAAATTGAAGAGAAGAAATTCAAGAAATTGAAAAAAGTAAGGAACAAAAAGATTAAAAGAGTAACTAAGTGTTATTATAAAGGATATATTATTTTATTAGTATTAATTTATTTTTAAATATTATCTATTCGTAAAAAATTAAAATTTAACAATTTTTTTATTAATATCTTACCTAAATATCAATTATACTATTTTATTACTCAAATTATTTTTCTTAAGAATTTTTTCAATTAAAAAGGACTATTTTTGTCATAATAATTATTGCCATTAATTAGTGAATTTTCTTAAAAAGGTATGAATAATAAATAATTTTTTTAGTACAGAAAATGATAATGATAGTAATTTAAAAGGAATGAAGTAACTATTATGCATGCAGCTACCTTGAGTTTCAGATAGAATTTCTATAGGTTCTACATGAAGGTGACTCTCCAACGCACAACAGCACCAGCTTGCTGCAATGATGTTTTGGTCTCTGTTTCTGTCAATACGGTTAGAGAATAATTTGGTAAAAGGGAAGCAAGTAAACCCCTCTGACGAGTCTTCTGCCTTCTTGTCACAAACACTGTCAATTCTTTTCTGCACTCGAATTTTTAGGTTATATGCCAATTAGTGAAAAGTGATACAACGAGACTTTAATTTGTTTTTTTAATATATTAAATCAGAAAGGAATGAAATACATATAATTAATATATATAAACAATAAAACAGTACTTTTATTTCATTTCATTCTAGTATTAGATATTCAAACATATTCCTAATCATCCGCGTAATAAGAAATTTAGTTGTTTAATACACATTTATGGTTTAGTTCAATTAAACTTCCTTCACTGGTATTATATTCTTCTACTATTCTTGACCTTATTCATTGTCAATTTGTCGTCTTAATATTTTCTTGTTACCTATTTTCCCTTAATTACTACCTTGTTCTAGATGCGGATACATACTATATTTCTCGTCCTTCTTTATCTATAAATATATCTCGTCTTCTATTTTGGCAAAATAAACACACAGAGACTTCATTCAACGAGACTCATTGAGAAATGGTATTTTTCTAAGGAAAATCTAGGAGAGATATGTTATTTACCAAATTGTTTGTGTATTAGAACAACTGAAAGTGACTATTGTTCTGATAACATTGTCATATTTCACCAAATACTATACCCCATTCTATATTTATCTCGTAGCCTTCGCACATACATATATATTCACTTAATGCCTTAAAGGTACAACATATAAAAAAAAATATCCCTCATCCGCAGCTGGCAGGTACAAGTTGCATTTTTTTTTCTCTATAATATTACACATTTAAATGCTATTTGATTTTGAGGAACTATTCGTCACACACAACAAAGAATGATATTTAATAGTAGCTAGTTAGCCATGTGTGTCTACCGGAAAAAAAAATCTGCGTTCCTCATTTTTTGTGTACTCGTACTAATAAATCAAAGATCAAGTATAGTGTTATCGAAAAAAAAAAGATCAAGTATTGTGATACCTAAACTACAATATATTTGATTTCTCCGTGTAAAATAATCAATGAAATATGTTCGACCATCATTTATTTTTTTTAAAAAAAGATGCTGTGTTATTGTCTTCTAAGATATAGCTCATTCTTTTTCTTATTCCTTTATTAGAGAAAGTAATTCCATTAATTAAAAAGCTCACTCATGCATTTCGTATGAATGAAAATTGTCATGATTATCCGAGGAAAAAAAGCAGTGACATCCACCTAGGGTGGATGGATTGGATGAAAATATGAGAAAGACAGAAAAAAAGGTTGAGAGGAAAATTGATAGAATGATGCATAATGTGATGGAAATATAAGAGATAAAAAAAAAAAGGGGGCAAAAGTGAGGTGGAAAAAAAAGTATATGTATAATAAATATTATAAAAAAAAGTTCATTTACTTGACTGTGGTTGTTTCAGCAAAACTATTACATTACCTCTATCAATACCGTGCAAGACAAAAACCTTTGGATATTGGAATGAAATTTAGTCCATCACATGCATTAATTTTATACTAAAGAGAAGATTACCATAATATAAGAATAAAACAGAGCTTAACTTTTATAAGGTGTTATGTTAGTGTAACTCTTTTATTTCAATTTTTGATATTTTTAGTGTAAAAAAACATATTATCATTCAATAATGTACTTATAATCAATAAATTTGGTTATGTAACAACACATTAATAATGCATGTACTCCCTCGATTTCATAATAAGTGTTATGTTAAAAAAAGTCTAAAAAAGTGTTAATTTAATTTTTAATATAACATTAATTATTATTTTTATATATACTTCTAATAATGTTGATGATGGATATTATTAGAGTCTATAAATGAATGAGTTAATAATTATAAGATTATTTTTGTAAAATTGTTTCACTCTTTCGATCATATATATATGTTTATTTTTTATATGCTACTCTTTTATCTATTTACTAGTTTTTATTTGTTTGTGTAAAAAAAAACTTAGGACAATATTTTGACATATAGTACAAAGGAATACAAATTAAAAATACTAGTGAATTATGAACTTTTTTCGGCTGCTTCTTGAAAATAAAACATTTTCCATCAGTGTAATCTATAATGTGAACCAATATATAAATTAAATAAATAAATACGTTATACTGTTATTCAATTAAAATTTAATGCTTCATGTACTTAACGAGTTTAATTACATTATAAATTACATAAATGTAAATCATACATTGATAATAAATGTAAATATAATTGGTCAAATGAGAAATATTAAGAAGCATATTCTTTTGTGAATCACTAATAATGATTAATACAAGTAGTAATAACTTGTATTTCTTAACTAAGTGGTTTAAGATTTAAATTTAGGTTAATTCTTAAATATAGAATAAATTTAATTTTATTGAGAGAAAAATACTAATCTTATGTGAAAAAGAAATAGATTTAAATATACTTTTCGCACCTTAGTATTATTTTTTGTTTTTGTTCCTGAAAAAAATTCATTTTAATCATTGTAAAATATATTTATTTATTTTTCCTGCTTTAAATAGTAAAAATATATTATCTAAAATGCTTTAAAAATAACAAAAAAAACATATTTTATAAGGGAAAAAAATGAAAAAAATATTTAAACAAAAAGAAATATATTACCAGGAACTATTTCATACCAATTCTTTTGTTGATTTTACATCTTATTTAACATGTTTTATTTATATTTTGATAAATTTTTTAGTCAACAATATATAGTATATTGGGAGGAGTGTACATTGAGAAGTATGCTGGTAGCTATCCTCGTTGGTAAATAAACAAACATGGAGTCGTGTTACATTTCCTAGCAGGTACCAACACATTCACAGCCTCAGAAGGTGTCGTATCAGGAAAAGTGAAACCTTTCCATTTTTCTCCGTTTTTAAGTACTTAACGTTGTGTGACAAAAAGGAATTGATGCCTGGCATTGAAAAATATCTCTTCTTCCTTGTCCCATTCGGCCACTCCCACCACACAACACAAAGAATGAACCATTCATTTAATATTCCCCATTCTAGAAGTGCATTGAACTATATCAAAGTAAAATCTTATTGACCTAAGTCTTCTGATTAATATTGATTATACGATATACATATAAGCACCACAACCACCCGATAGGTTTGAGCCTGTCTATAGATATATGTCACCGTGCCGTCCACACTCAAATGGAAAATTAAGGCACTTACATACCTTCTTAGTGGTCATGTACCAGTTGGCCTGTCTCATTATCAATCATGGTCGTCCTTTTAATTAGTACCATAGTGATTGTCTGATTGATTGGAAGAATCAGATACAATAGTTCCATAACTTGTAGGTTAAACCAAAAAAGCCATAATCATGCTTGATTCCCTTTCACGTTATGTAATTGTGGGACATCATGCTAAACTCCAAATAGTTGAATACACATCAAAATAAGATTAGTCCAAATTTTGAGACCAATGACAAGCTTAAAAAATAGGATATGGTAGTTCTGCCAACCCTTTAAAGAATCGGTAGTTATCATCTCATTATTGAAACTAAGAACCCAACACAGTGCGGTGCTCTGCCAAAGAAATGATAGGGTGAAATTGAAGGGTACGTACCATACAATATGTGAAGTCCATTTCTACATTAAAGGCCCAACATGTATTTAATGTTGGTTAAACCATGATCATGTAACACAGCATAGATGCTTTTCTGGCTTGTCTATCGTCGCTTGTGATAAGGTCAAGGGTCCTATTCACGGCTGTTAAGGGGAACTTGTTAAAAAATTAAAAAAATAAAAGAGTATTTAGCAAAATAATGATTTTTAAGGCAATATTAAGACTTGGTTTTCTACTTCTTTTTGTTGTTTTTCTTTTATTTTAATGTTTTTTATATTATAAATCGATCCTATTTGTCAATTGTGACAATAAAAATGTTATACTACCAAACTAAAATTAAAAAAAAGGCAACATTACAAAAATTTTCAACTTTTAGTATGTTAAAAACTTGAAAGTTTTATTTCATTTTGGATTTTTTTAAAATGCTTAACGAATTATATTAAAAAATTTCATTAGCATTTGGATCATGTATTCATAAATTATAATTTATTAGTTCACATTATAGGTTACATTGATGGGAAAATGTTTTCTTGTCTAGAAGTTAATAATTCACTAGTATGTCAAAATGCGCATGGATGTATTTTATACTTTGTATTTTACATTACATAATAAAAACTCTTCTCAGTTACCCATTAAGGGCGAGCTAACTAGTAGCAGCAGCAAGATTTGGATAGTTTGTATGTGGTGAAAAGGTTAAACCTCTTTAGTGTCACTATACAAAAAAGAAAAAGAGTTTAATTGTATAAAAATAAATATTTATCTTTTCCAAATGCACAAATTAACTAAAATACTATAATTTATTAATCGGTAAGAATCAAGGACAAGAATTAAAGAATAGCCATATCAACGTTCCTCTGTTATGTTTACACGATGGGTCTTAGACCTCAAATTAAAACACTCGAATCATATTACCTTATCTACTTAGAATAAAGATACACAAAAGGGAAAGTGCGTGGAAGGATATGGTTACAAATTAATTTATAGCTAGGAATACTCTTTGAAGAATATTGCATGCCTTTATCAAAAGCAAATGATAGTGCAAAAAGAGACCGATTACAGCTAGATCTTATTCCCATTTATGTATAACTTTCATTGAAAATTATTGAGAAACCTTGCACCAAATACCACTTAACCTAAATTATTGTCTTAAAACGAAAATTAATGCAATAAAGGATGCAGCGTGCTTGATTTCGATATAGTACCAGCAAGGCAGCAACTCGATCCTCCTTTATGTCTTATTTTGTTTTTTTGGGGGTCAATTTTAATTTGTGCTTATGAGAATGTTCATAATCTGTCATCTTACAAATCAAATATTATTATTATTATTATTATTATTATTATTATTATTATTATTATTATCTAAAATTTAAAGAAACAGAGGTGGGTGAAAGGGAAATACAGATTTATACAACGGGAGAAATTAAAGGACACAACTTTTGTTAGAAAGATGTTCATTCACTTGTCCATCTCCATTACGTGAAAGATAATCCATTCGCTTCCCCTTTATTTAAAAGTCAAAACTATGCCCTTTACATTTTTTTCTTCTGTTCGAATTGTAATTTGGCAGATTCACTAATTAAACATGGGAGAAAACTTTGTTTGCCAATTGATGAAAGAGACAATAACTTCACAGTCAAGTGACATTTCCAGGAAGTTGTAGGAAAAGAAAATACTTTCACTTTTTTCACCTCATTTTTTTCCCTCTAATTTTTTCTTCTTACATCACATCAAGTAAAACATTTTTTATTTTCTTTCTTTTCTTTTTCTTTTTTCTTTCCACCGACATCCCAAAAATAAGGTGTGCAAATTGCAATAATGATTTTTCTAATCAATATAAAGAAAAAGACGTGAAAGAATGTTTATATGTGAATTTGGGTGTGTTAGATCTTATAAAATCGTGTTTGAGAAGTCACACAATAAAAACAAGTATTATTGTAATAAATCTAAATCCTTCTATCTATCGTATTCCTTGTTAGAACCTTTAACGTAGAACAATCTTATACATTTGATCTATGGGCTAAAAGGTATATTATTGTGCAAGTATATGAATATTATTATTATTGTTTTTTCAATGATGTGCACAATCAAAGAGGATAGTGAATGCAGAAAAAAAATTCAATTCTAAGTACTCACATTGAATATGCAAAGAATTTAACCATTTATTTATTTATTTATTTTAGAAAAAAAATAACATTGTAATGTACACCTTTCCCAAGTAAACTACTCCATTTGAATGATTTGATTAAGAGTATGTTACTGACATTTTTTCTTTAAAAAAAGGACACAAGTCAGTTTCCTGTTTGATTATGCCTTTGGCCACATTGCCTATATGCACTAGCAATAGAAGGGTTTGACTTAAGCTAGCTGGTGGAACTTTCAATTCATTGCCATGGGTAGGTTTCTATAAGTTGGACAGCACCAGCTGGCGCAGATCTAATTTAGGGTTTCTATAAGTTGGAGTATATCACTACTTTGACTAATTTAGGTGGATGCTCCCCCTGTAAACTAATGGCCAATCACCCCGCAAGACAATCTGTAAAGGCTGTAGAGTTTTCATCTAGAAATAATAAATCAAACATGGAAGCATCCTTGATTTTCACAAGGGTATCTACGTACTACTTAATAGCAGGCAGAATAAGATTGGGTAGTAGCTTTCGGAATCACCGAAAAAAGCAATAGTCTTTGATTTGTTTTGGTTCATTTGACTTGTGTAGCATCTAGCATGGGATTATCACATCACACATAAGGAGAGAGAAATGGACGAAGCTTTTTTATAGTAATCAATTGACCAGCTAATTATAAAGACTTGGTTTACCTAATAAATAGAACTCCAAAAGGGAAGTGTTAAGTGTAGAGTAGAGGTGCATAAGTACAAGTACAATTTCCAAGTTGTAATGATACTTAATTATTTACTACGTACTCCTGTGAAACTTGTGATGATTAAAAAGGTAATGATACATGACCATTGATCAGGATGCCTAGCGATAATCCTTTACCCCGTATAAATAAGAACTATATAAACTTAGGAGTATGGTTTAAGCAATTTGATTTTTGTCTAGTGAAGGAAATATATACATTGATTTATCCTGTTAAAGGAAATACCAAACACATGGATGAATGGGCCCAAGTTTCCTTGACAAGTTTTAGCGGGAAAGTTGGGGCATGAATAATTATATCAAGAATTGCAGGTAGGCATGGACCATTATTACACCAAAGAAAAACAAGAGGTAGTATATGCAGAGCAGAGAGTACAACTCACTGTTTTCCACTACTTGCTGCAATTTTAAAGTTTACAACCCAAGTTTACCTTACAAATTCATCAAATAATTCTCATTCTGAATTACTACAACACAATATTGGTTTTTTCATGAACTTAAAATTCAATTTGAATGCAACTTGTGTTGTGGGTGCTTTACAGTGAGGATCTACCTCAGCAATGCTACTGGTTAATGAGTCAAATTGGACCCCACACATTCTCGTCCGTGAAGATTTTTGTGCATGCGAGTGGGTCCCACTGATCCATGCTTTAAGTTCACGGTTTTATGATTGGACCCTGAGACTGGTTTAACTGTGCTCGGGTCCACCGTAGAGGAGAGCAATTCCACCAATCGCAGTCCTACTTCGTTTCATCACCTCTAGTTTAGTTGACCAGCTTTATCGGCTTCAATTCATTCTTTACCCACATCATGCGTTTAAACAGGTGACAGCATTTCTTGTTGGGTAAATAAAAAAGCAAGCATTTAGTATATTCAACTTTAAATAATACTTTCCCTATAAAAAAAAATCAAATAATACTTCTCCGATAATATCTCTAAAATAATTCTTTAAAACAAATACAGTACTGTACTATTTTATTTTAATTTCTTAACGTGTTTGTCATCTTGTATTTCACTTGGAAGATGTAAAGGGAACACTACAACCCAACAAAATTGGAAGCGTGTGAAAAGCTTAACTTTTTTTTTTGTTTGCTCTAAAAACTACAATTCCGATATATATGTTTTCAATTTGAACATATGCATAAAATGTTGTGAATTTTATTTTTTATTCTAATTTATGATAGGATCTGCATAAACTTAGTTTGCTGAGAGCAATCCCAAACGAGCTACCTTTGTAAGTAAAAGAAATTGCTTTGATATCACTTTTTTCGTTGAAGAAAAACTTTACTCGTGGTTCTTAATTTTTGGGGTGCTACTGTAATAAGCAATGGTTGTTCTTCCTATTTGTTTGATCCACTTGCAGGTAATATGAATATAAAATTGTAGTTATCATAATTTTTTTTAATAATTGTGGGGACCATTTGAGAAATCTTAATGACTTTTTTAGTTGGAATAAAAATTTGATTGGGTTGTTTGAAGAAAAAAATGTGATGTGTTATTATAAGAAAGTGCAAAATATTATTAAAAAATAAAAGAAATTTTTTGATGGATTTATTGGTTAGAGATGCTCTTTTTCTATTTCAATTTTAAAATTAAAGAAACAAAATAATCAACTAGGAATATCATAAACCTTCCCTTTTATCGAATTAAATGTTGCAACCCACATTTTGATTGGATGTAGCTTTTTCCAAAGTCTTAACTAACACAATGTCAATTAAATGTGCCAAAACGAATTATTTATTTTTCTCCCATACCTTCTCTTTTATTTTTATTTTTTCAGAAATGAACCCCAACCAACTGAGGTTGAGGTTAATAACTAAAGTAAACACCCAATTTGGTTTATATAAAATATGATTTCACTCAATATAATTTTTTTAAAAAAATAATAATTAAATACGTACTAATTTAGTCTTTGAAAAATGAAAAGTCATTAATAATTCAAATTGATTTTAGAAAATATTAACTATTAAAAAAGATGAATGACTAAAATACTCTATATTTATAATTTAAAGCATTGTTTAATGACTTTTTTTCCTTTCAGATATCAAATGGGACTGAGTGATCTTTTTAGTAATGAAATTAGGTACTAGTTACTAAAAAAGATCGATCCTGAGATGCATTGAAACTTTGATAACACTCCCATGATACATGAACAAACATTGCATCTTTATGACTGACTAAACACAGAGCACAAAAAATCACAAACGATTCACCCATGACCTCATACTGTATAATTATTAGCTTCATTTATCATACATCCATGGCAATTGGCTTCGATCGCCCATGAAAATGACAAGCCAGATCATTTATTTTGATCCAGCCTAAAAGCCTCGAAGGTCCAAGTTGGGAGGTACATTAGAAAAGGATCCCATTCCAGCTAAGTTTCACAAGATTCACTTTCGTCCTTCGCAATTAATTCGTATATGGTAATATAGTAATAGAGGACAACCCTTTCCCTTGCAATTATCAGTATCTGCAGTAATGTTACCTATCAGATTTTCCGGAACTTTAGATTCGCTGTCTTTAGTGCAAATGGGAAAATTGCAGTCAAATCGAATCAACAAGCTAAGTTTCACTTTTCAGTCTTTATTAAATAGATTAATGTTTGCTTCTTCTTCTTTTATTTCTAAAGTATACATTATTTATTTTAGTTCTTATTTATGAAAATGTATCATATGTATTTCTTAGTTATTTTATTTAAATGAAGAAATATAATGAGACAATTTTTTTAGAGATAAAAATTGGATTTGACGCCTTTTTATAAATAGGATAGGAGACCAAAAAGATATAACTTTTTTTTTACGCGAAGAGATAACTCATTTTCAAAAACTGAAAATAAGCTAGCATTACTTTGTTTAATTACCGTGACTAAAAACATATTTATTTTCTTAATAAAATTACATTATTTTTTTTATATTCTTGACCTATGATGTCTTCGTCCCAAAATTGCATATGTTCACTAAAATCAACACTCAAATATATAATGCAAAACAAATACTAATTTTTACGTAATTAATTAATATGTTTTAGTCATCTTCTTTGTTTTTTACGAGAGAAAAAAAAAGAATCTATTTTATTAATTTATTGCATTTATTATAAAATAATTAAATATATTTTTGTTAAAAAATAATTAATAATTTTTTTTGAAAAAAGTATTATATAAAAGTACAAATAGACTTTTTAAAAAATGTCTTATAAATAGAAAAAGAAAAGGAAGAAGTATAAATTATTATTATTTTTACTCTTGCTGAATTTTTAAGACCCAATTAACTAATTTATTAAGATAAAAAAATTAACACATTTTTCTAAAATTACTCCTAACATTAATAAAATACACTTTTATTCTTTTTAAATATTTTTATTAATTTTAATTCTTTTATTGTCTCTTATCATTAAAATATTTATTGTTTTACTTTTTATTTGTTATGCAGTCAAATTCACAAAATACTCTCTATAAGGTAAATTTAATCTCTCAAAAAGCTTAAAACATTATGTATTTTACTTATTATTTATTTAATTCAGAAAATTGAGTCAAAGTTAAGGATAATTTTGTAAAAAAATAATTAATATAAACAATATTTTGGATTGTTTTTAGAGTATAATACACTTGCACTTTCTGAGATTAATCCTTATTACACTCAACCATACTTTTTTATTTATTATACACAAGATTTTCTTATTTTTTTTATCATCCATTACATTTTGACCACCTGACCCACTAACATTGTAAAAAATAACAAAAAAAGGAGAAAAAAATGAAGATTTATTGGTGTCACCGTCATGTCTTCAACCCCGATGAATGTAACATTATCGTACTTGATGAAATAGCTATCAAACTGCAACGGACCGTCACAAGAGGTGAAGCAGAGGTTGTCGAGCTGGATGATTGCATGTGACATGCAGCGAGAGCACTAATCGTTGGTGAGGTTGTTGCAACACTGGAAGAGGATGTAGATAGCATCGAAGGAGGCAGAGATGGTGAAGTTGTTGTGGTTGATAAAGGTGACGGAGTTAACGAGGGGATGAAGAGTGAGTTGACAATATTTTCGTGGGAAAAATTCGAGTGAACTTAGACTGAGAGCAAACTTGTACAAGTGATAGGGGTTCTTAAGATATTTCACAAAAAATTAACATTGTTATCAAACGTAATTATTAAAGAGACAAAAGAAATATGATTTGAAGGAAAAGAAACGAGGATAAGAAGTACTACTATTTTTATTTTTATTAAGCCTTTCTTTTATTAAAAAAAAGAGGAAAAGAGGCCGGGTTGATAAGATTAAAAAAAGAAGGCATAGGAAGTGAAATTTTAATGAAGTATAAAGACGTAAATGTAATATGCGATTGTTTTTATTAAGCCTTCCTTTTAATTCACTCTTTTATACCATTTGGTTTTAACCGACCCCTCCAAACAAAGCCAAACGCCAAAGGCATCTAGCCGCCAAAGTTCATACCCCGCCTCACGTGATTTTACCGTAGCAGGCAATGTTTCTGATGTGATGGTATTATTTCAAGATATGATAATTAATGTTTTTAGGTATTAATTAAGAAATTAAAGGAAAAATATATTTATTATAAAATTACAAAATAATGGAAAAAAAGGTGATAAGTAATGTAATTTTTTTAATTTTTTAATCAATACACCAAAAATAATCATAATATTTGTCTTATTTTAATTTTTATTTAATTTATCTTTAAACAAAAAAAGAGAAGAAACTGTACCCACTACGGCACTATGCAGTAGAGGCGCCAATATATACACCCATGCCAAGTTGTGCTTCCAAACAAATTTATGTAACTGGATGAGTTATTGATCATTTTTGTATATACATTTTCGATTTTTCTCTCGGTTGTTCCTTTGGCTCTCGTCAAAAGCAACAACTGCATTCAAAGGGAGGGCTAAAAAACAATGTTGCCATCATTAACACACATGGTTTCGCTCTCCATTTTGAATCTCCTCCACACTCAAAAATCATAGTACATAGATAGATAGCTCCTTTATTATACACAAACAATCACACACCGTATCCCTTGTTTTGAGTTTCCGAGGTCAGAACATGGCCTGCGCCGAAAACAGACAACCGAAGGTTCCTGTTTTCCTCTGTTTCTTCTCATTTACGTTTGTTGCCAGCGTTTTGCTGAATTGCAACCGGGTTTCGGGGCAGACATCCGCTGTTTTTGCCTGCGATGTTGCGAAGAACCCGGCTTTGGCGGGTTATGGGTTCTGTGACAAGTCACTCTCGGTGGAGGACAGGGTGGCTGATTTGGTGAAGAGGCTCACATTGCAAGAGAAAATCGGAAGCTTGGTGAATTCCGCGACCAGTGTAAGTAGACTTGGCATTCCCAAGTATGAATGGTGGTCTGAGGCACTTCATGGAGTCTCCAACGTTGGACCTGGGACCCACTTTTCCAGTCTGGTGCCTGGCGCCACCAGTTTTCCCATGCCCATTCTCACTGCGGCGTCATTCAACGCTTCGCTCTTTGAGGCCATTGGAAGAGTGAGTCAGATTTTTAACTCTTCATTAATTAATTTCTCTCTCTGTCATGTCTTAAAGTCACTCTTTTTCTTTCTTGGGGTGGATCACTCAAATAATGGGAAAGTCTGGTTTTTTCCCCTTTTTTTATGAATGAGGAGGACATCGAAACTTGTTCATTTTAGTCACTCGAGTTGGTGTTTTTTCCACAAAAGTGAGGTTCGGAATGTGAAATTGATACGCCATTGTACGGGTTCCGTTCTTTAGAATTGAGTCATTGTGGGGGACTTTCCTACTACAGTATTACTTTCATTAATGGTGTTCAATCTACATTATTGATTCAACGATTTAGAGGGGATAGAAAATTAAAACACTAGAAAATAATATATATTGGGTGTTCTTAAATTAGTAGGTTTGAATATGCACTTATTTACAGGTGGTTTTAGCAGTGAGGTTGAAGATATTCTTTGTTGAATAAAAGAAGTTGATGGGTGGGTGGGTGGGTGGGGGTAGTTACAGAGTTGATTTTTTTTTTCACACTCTCGACTTTTAGGTAAAATTGCCTGATTAAGCACTACTATAATAAATGAAGCAAAAATTTAGGGTGAGTTCTCAGGTGTGAACCTGCAAAATTTGAATTTAGATATTTATGAGTTTTCCCCCATTTTTTCCAGCTTTCATATTGAAACTAAGGTGAATGACAGAGAGGGTTTGATGCTGATTGCTTGCCAGTGATATAGTTTCAAAATTGATAAGTCTCTCTGCTTTCAATTTTTGATAGTACATTTAAATGAGAAATGACCAAATTGCTTTAAATAATAAAAAATGAATAGTTAGTGATATTTTGCTGCAGAGTCATCTATTTTTGTGATTTATCACAATTCAAATAGTTGCTGTCGGCACTGAACTTAAAAATGTTGGTTTCAAGTGGTGTTTAGGATTAATTTGTGGTCATTTTAGGTGGTTTCAACGGAAGCCAGAGCAATGTACAATGTGGGGTTGGCCGGTTTGACTTATTGGTCACCAAACATAAACATATTCAGAGATCCCAGATGGGGAAGAGGACAGGAGACACCAGGGGAAGACCCTTTGCTAAGTAGCAAATACGCAACAGGATACGTGAAAGGTTTGCAACAAACTGATGATGGAGACTCAAACAAGCTCAAGGTTGCTGCTTGTTGCAAACATTATACAGCCTATGATTTGGATAACTGGAAAGGCATTCAGCGTTACACCTTCAATGCTGTGGTAATATACTACATACATTGATTGAAAACTCAACAAGTTAATGTGATGTGAATGCAGAAAAATCATTTTGTCACCCCTTCTTATCTTTTGAATTTGTTAGGTGACACAACAAGATATGGATGATACATTCCAACCACCGTTTAAGAGCTGTGTGATTGATGGGAATGTTGCCAGTGTCATGTGTTCCTACAACCAGGTTAATGGAAAACCAACCTGCGCAGACCCTGACCTCCTTAAGGGGATTATCCGAGGAGAATGGAAATTAAATGGGTATCTTAAAACTCTCCTTGATTCCTAAATCTTGTATACTTAGGTTAGGTAGGGTTAATTGATCATGTTTGTTAATGTAGTCTTTATAGTGATATGCATGTGTGGTGTATGCAGATATATAGTTTCTGACTGTGACTCGGTAGAAGTGCTTTTCAAAGATCAGCACTACACCAAGACTCCTGAAGAAGCTGCAGCCCAAACCATTCTGGCAGGTAAGAAAATATGAAATGACTATATACTTCCAAATTCATTAGGTAATTTCTGGATTATCAATGAATTGCAATCGTCATTTGCACAAATCTTGGTTTGCACAAATTATGCAGGATACCTGTTTACTTACCTTCTTTATATGTAATGTTTGATTGCACAGGGTTGGATTTGAACTGCGGAAATTATCTTGGCCAATATACAGAAGGGGCAGTGAAGCAAGGGCTTTTGGATGAAGCATCTATTAACAATGCTGTCTCGAACAATTTTGCCACATTGATGCGTCTTGGTTTCTTTGATGGTGATCCAAGCAAGCAACCTTATGGTAACCTTGGTCCAAAGGATGTATGCACTTCAGAGAACCGGGAGCTCGCCCGTGAAGCTGCAAGGCAAGGGATTGTGTTGCTTAAAAATAGTCCAGGATCATTGCCTCTCAATGCCAAAACCATTAAATCATTGGCAGTTATAGGGCCCAATGCTAATGCTACCAGGGTCATGATTGGAAACTATGAAGGTATCAAAATTTCCTACTCCTATACTAGGCCACATAGATATAAAGTTGGGAACTATATTGAATTTGATAAACGATTAAACGTGTCAATTATTTCTCTGTAGAAGCACCAAACTTATATAACTGTAGGCAAAATTTATCAAATGGTTTGCTACTATAGTTAAATACTTTATTATCTCTACCTTGTGCTTAATATCACATTTGACCAGTTCCTAAAATTTTTCAGGCATTCCTTGTAACTATATATCCCCCTTGCAAACCCTAACAGCCTTAGTTCCTACGAGCTATGCTGCCGGCTGTCCCAATGTGCAATGTGCGAATGCAGAGTTAGATGATGCCACACAGATAGCAGCATCTGCAGATGCAACGGTGATTATAGTTGGTGCAAGTCTAGCTATAGAGGCAGAAAGTCTTGACAGAATTAACATTCTTCTTCCAGGACAACAGCAACTTCTAGTGAGTGAAGTTGCTAATGCATCCAAGGGACCTGTGATTCTTGTCATAATGTCTGGTGGGGGCATGGACGTGTCCTTTGCTAAATCTAATGATAAAATCACAAGCATCCTTTGGGTTGGCTACCCCGGTGAAGCTGGTGGAGCTGCCATAGCTGATGTTATTTTTGGGTTTTATAATCCAAGTAAGTCATTCACAGCCTCCCTTGTATAAAAAAAATTCCAATCCTATAATGATACTACTTTGACACTGATGGATAATTTCCTAATGCAGGTGGAAGGCTACCCATGACATGGTATCCACAAGCATACGTAAACAAGGTACCAATGACAAACATGAACATGAGGGCAGATCCTGCTACAGGTTACCCTGGTAGAACATATAGATTTTATAAAGGGGAAACTGTTTTCTCCTTTGGAGATGGAATAAGCTTCTCAAGTATTGAGCACAAAATTGTTAAAGCACCACAATTGGTGTCTGTTCCTCTAGCAGAAGATCATGAATGCCGTTCCTCAGAATGCATGTCACTTGATATTGCTGATGAGCATTGCCAAAACTTGGCCTTTGATATTCACCTCGGGGTCAAGAACACGGGGAAAATGAGCACTAGCCATGTAGTGTTACTGTTCTTTACTCCTCCTGATGTGCATAATGCTCCTCAGAAACACTTGTTGGGTTTTGAGAAAGTGCACTTGCCAGGAAAATCAGAAGCACAGGTTAGGTTCAAGGTAGATGTTTGCAAGGATTTGAGTGTGGTCGATGAGCTTGGCAACAGGAAAGTTCCACTGGGACAACATCTGCTTCATGTGGGAAACTTGAAGCATCCATTGAGTCTGAGGGTTTGAAACAAGTCTTCAAATCCTCGGCACTGATTTCTTTTTTTTGCCTTCTTTTATTTTTGCCTTTTTCCTCGCTGGTTTCCTTAAAAGAATTCTTCTAGGGGACCAGAAATAAGTCAGAGGTAACTGTAACAAAATTCTCTGATTGGCATTATCGTATTCAAATCACAAATTTGGAAACAAAACCAAGTTTTCGTTAGAGCCCATATTATACGATTTGACAACGTAAAACTGAGATTTATTCTATAATTCGTCAGCGGTATCTCTATTTAGAAGTTCTATTTTGTACAATAAATAATTGTCTAGAAGAGAATTACGGGCAATGCTTGTCTTCATAAAGAGCTTCAAAATAGGACCATTTATAAGAGCAAAATATTTAAGGAATGCAACCCTAAAGGCCAAAACCCATAAATTGAAATATTCGGCTACTCTAGTCTAATCTAATAGCCTAATATGATTTCTAGAGTAGGGAGGGAACTGCTTTTCAATTAACATATTTATACATTATTTCAATTTTCATTAAACAACTTAGAACCCCAGTACCCAGGAGGGGATTGAGCAATGGTGGGGGAGTTTTTGGTATTATCTTAAAAAATTAAATATTGAAAGGGTAAAAATTAAAATACAGAGAAAAAAACACAAACTAAAACAAAACTTAACTTGACATTCCAACTAAAATCGCGGTTGCTAATTATTTTCTAAAATTATGGTTGAAATCACATAGTTTATTACAAGAGATGAAATACATAAAGAAAGGAGAGTAGCCGAATATTTTCTGGTTTGCCTTTCTTTTGGGCATTGAAGAACCTGAAGGAGGGTCTGCTTGAGTTGCCAGAGGGGTTTGAGGAAATAACCAAGGAACGTGGGATTGTTTCGAGGACTCGGGCATTGGGTGTTCATAAAATATTTTTCAAAAAAATGATGATACATGGACATTCGTGTTTTTTAAACACATATTTTTTCTCTTTGTCTCTCTCTTCACCTCAAATCACAATATGCATAACTTATACTTTGGTCTCTCTCTAGGTATATTATAACATATTTGATGTTCATGAAATATTTTTCAAAAGAATGATCATATATGGACACTCGTATTATTTAAACACTTAACAAACACATCTTCTTTCTCTTTGTCTTTCTCTTCACCTTAAATCGCAATATGTATAACTTATACTTCTCTCTCTTTATCACTGAGTATCAATTAACATATTGTGTGTGCAAGGTATAATTTTTCTTTTCAAAATTTAATACGTCAATGGTTGAACTTGAACCATACTTAATTTATTTTAAAAAAACAGGTGAAATTTTAGAAAAGTAAAAAGACCTGTACTAACTCAAATAATCAAATACTCATATCCACCTAATCCCTCCTATGTATGCTTGTGATTGTGAAGGGAAGCAATGAAATCTTCAATGTATTGGTCATCGAGCTCCTTGTTGCTAAATTTCTTGCCCAACTCTTTAGCATTGTTCCTATAAGCACTTCCCTCCTCTTCCACCATTGCCAATCTCAATGCCTTGGCCACTGAGCTTCTTGTGAACGACCCATCTTGCTCATTCCTTGGAATCTCAATTCCCACTTTCTTCTCTTCCATCACTCTTGAATATAAAGCTTGGTCTAGCAAGAAGGGCAACATCACAAGAACGTGTCCAAAGATGAGATTTTCGATCATTGAACCAGAACCACAATGAGTCAAGCACCCACCAACCGATGCATGAGCCAATATCTTAGGCTGGGGTGCCCAAGTTTTCCAAACAACACCTCGATCTTTGGTCCGATCCTCAAACCCTTCTCGCAAAAACTCAACCGAGCCCTTCCTCAAGACCCAGAAGAAAGACAACCCTGAAAGCTCAATTCCAAGAGCCAACTCATTGAGGTTCTCTTGGCTCAGTTTCACCTCACTCCCAAATGCAATGTACACCACTGATGACCCTTTCTGTGTATCTAGCCATGCCTTGATCTGAAGCCAATCGGGGCTATTGTCCTCCTCATCAGAGCCTCTTAACGGTGGAAGCAACCCCACAGGAACCACAGGCTTGTGGTAAAACTCAGCAAGATAATCCAACCACTCTTGTTCAAGGTCTCTGGAGCTTCTGATGACAAACATGTCACAACCTGAATTTGCTGTGTTGAGATCAAAAACAGGTGAGGCACCTGTCTCGTTGACCTTGATATCTTCTAAGAGCTTCCTCACCTCATAGGGTCTTAGACCAATCTTTGTAGGGAAAGGAACCCACTTGGGAGGGCCATAGTAGTCTTCAGGGTTTGATCTATTGGCAGCAGCAGCATCACCAAGTTGTTGTTTTGGTGTGTCAAAGAAGCATATGGTCCATGCAGGGCAGGGACTGAAATAGGCACTGTGAATTTTGAGGGTCTTGGCTAGCTGTGGAATCCAGCTTGCTGCAAAATCATAGAAAACCCAATCAGGATTTGAAGTTTTGAGAACCTCAAAGACAGGTTCTTGGAGAGCATCATAGGCCAATTTGAGGTAATAGAGTTTGTTGGAGGGAATGTCCATTGTGGAGTCAGCATCTTGTGGGAGATGGTTCTTGTCGATGTGGGGCGATAAGAGTAATTTGGTTAGTTTAACAAATGGTGATAAGGTTTGAGGGAGTTTGGGCAAGCGATCTATTATCTTAGGGGTGGAAACAAGAGTGACATAGTGACCCTTTTGTGCAAGGATCTTGGAAACCTCGAAGCAGGGGTATAC
The DNA here is from genome assembly GCF_000004515.6 of Glycine max. NCBI lineage: Eukaryota > Viridiplantae > Streptophyta > Magnoliopsida > Fabales > Fabaceae > Glycine > Glycine max. The sequence goes on along the minus strand of NC_038251.2, from coordinate 4,026,318 downwards.
GTGACCCATGGCTAGCCATGGGAACATTACAACATGAAGAGGCTTATTGGATGAAACTGAAACTGAGTGATCCATTGGTTCTTTTCTCTGCATAAGGAAAAATATGTTAATGTCATCCGTGTTGTGTATAATAATATATAGGCAAAAATGAATCCAAGAGGAAGAACTCACTAAAAAATGCATAGACTGATAGACAGCAATGGGCCAGTGACATGTGAAGCACGCAGCTATTATTTTATTCCCTTTAACCTGTGGTAGTAAAATAAAAAAGAGAGAGATTGATCCCACAAAAAATGCATGGTCGTATAATATGGGCGCATCTGATTTTCAGATCCAAATGACTTGTTCTTCTGGTGTTATTATGTATACAAAAAACAAAAATAACAAAAGAAGAGAAAATGTACAGATGACTTAAAATGTACAGATGATAATATCATTTAATTATCAATTAACATACGTAATAAAGTATGTTGATTTTCAAAATAACTACATTAAAATTAATATTTAAAATAAATCATAATTAGTTAATGATATAAAAAATTTTATACAAAGAAATTATATGAAAATTATACTCAACTTTTGAACTACAATATTATTTTTTATTTATTAAAGGGCAAGAAACGGAACAAATTCATATATGTAGGGCGGCGCCGTCAAGGTACAGGGAAGCCACGGTGATACGTTCCTCCTCCGGTGTGTGCTGGTACTGGAAGAGCTGGTTCATCTTGAATATCCAGCCCATGGGATCACGACCGTCAAAACGAGGGATATCGAGTTTGACTGTGTTGCGATGGCCGTTGGTGTTGCTGACGGAGGTCTGGTTCTGGTGCTCGTCGCGTAACCGTAGGTGATCCAGTATAGAGTCTACCTTATCGGAGATGTTGGTGTAGCGTTCGTTGAGGTTGGCTTGGCTATTGGTGAGGCGCGCGATCGCGTCTTCTAAGCGGTCCGTGGTCGTCTTCCTGGTCCCGTGGTCAGCCATGGCGATGGCGGCGGCAGGTCGGACCACTTGTTACGTTCACAGCGGAGTTAGAGGGAGGGAAGAGAAGTGAGGAGAGAGATAGGGTTCCCTTATTCGAGGTAGGGTCCTCCTGGAACTAAATTTTGGAAGCTTGTTCTTATCATTATTATGGAATATTCAACACCTATATATTGCTGAGATACAAGCGTGTAACGGAATGCAAAGATCTAACAAACTCCTAACAGCTTTATCAACACGTGCTTTAATGGGTAAGAAGCATGCATGCATGCATGTGTAACTCGTGAATGTGTGAGTTGACTCGGGAGTGTATGTGTGAGTTAACTCGTGAATGCATGAGTAGCTAACTAACATAATCCTGTAAGTATCTAGGCTTAGTTATAGCACGTGCGGGTCTCGTGGGCACAACAGAAGCATCTTCATGAGTGTTATCTTCTTCTTCGTGAACCTGGTTGCTAACAATACCGTCATCCTCGAAAACCACCTTGTCCTCAAGGTGGTAGGCTTCTTGTAGCTCAAGCCATGATTCCCAGGAAATGTCCTCCGGGGGTTGGCCAACCCATTGGACGAGAACGAGTTTCGTCGGGGGGTAAGTGGAAGTGTCAAGCCTCCTATCCAGGATGCAGAGGGGTCGTTGCTTGGGTCTCTGACCAACTATCTCTAAGTTCCAGGGTTCAGTGGAAGACGGGGAAGGTCCATGATGACGGCGTAACAGTGAGCAATGGAAGACGGGGTGGATGCGTGCCTCCGCCGGGAGGGCTAGTCGATAAGCAACTTCTCCCACCTTCGCGAGAATTTTGAAGGGCCCGAAGTACCGTTTTGATAGCTTGGGGTGGTGTGGTCCCGTGGCGGAGCGTTGGCGGGTGGGTCGAAGCTTCACATAGACCCATTGGCCTTCGTTAAAGGTCACATCATCCCGATGAGCATCTGCATATTTCTTCATTGAAGCTTGAGCTTTCTTCAGCTGCTTCTGCAGTTTGGTATGGATATCTTGTCGAGACTGGACCAGGGACGCCACAACTTCATTATTGGTGAAGCCCGGAATATATTGAGGTATCGTGGGTGGGGGTTTCCCATAGATAACCTCGAACGGGGTCAAACCGGAGCTCGAATGCAGCGAGGTGTTGTAACACCACTCAGCGAGTGCTAGATAGCGGAACCACGAGGAAGGTTGTGAGTTAACGAAACACCGGAGGTACTGCTCAAGGACGCGATTCACCACTTCGGTTTGGCCATCCGACTGTGGATGATATGTCGTGCTTAAGCGTAGATGGGTGCCACTAAGCCGGAATAATTCTCTCCAAAAAGCGCTTAGGAACACGGGGTCCCTATCGGAAACAATACTCTTGGGGAAACCATGGTGCTTGCAGACGATTTCCACGAAGAGCATGGCGACCTTGAAGGCCGAAAATCCCGTAGGCAGCGCTCCGAGATGCACCCCCTTGGAATACCTATCAACAACAACCATAATGACGGTGAAACCGCTTGACGGTGGGAGGTGAGTGACGAAGTCCATAGAGATATCCTCCCACACCCCAACCGGAGCTGGCAGCGGTTGTAGCAAGCCCGCCGGCCGATGGGTGCTCGTTTTACTTTGTTGGCACACCTTGCACTCCCTGATATGCTTCTGAACGTCTTGCTTCTGTCCTTGCCAGAAGAAGCTTGCTTCGAGGCGGTGCAAAGTCTTGGCTACCCCAAAATGACCACCTAACGGGGTTGCGTGAAATTCCGATAGGAGGGTCGTGATGTACGGGTTGGTTTTATTCAGCCATATACGATTATTGAATAACAAGAACCCGTTATGGATCCGATATTGAGGATAGGCTGAAGGGTTCTCTTGAACACGAGTTAATAACGACTGAAATTCAGGATCACTGACAAGAGCTTGGTGGATATTGCGCAGGAAGTCGAATTGGGGCACTGATAAGATCAGCAACTCGCCTGGTTCCGGTGGTCTGCGAGAGAGTGCATCAGCCACAACGTTGGTGGCTCCCGTTTTGTATTGAATTGTGTAATCAAACCCAAGCAATTTGGAAAGGTAATAGTGCTGTTCTGGCGTTTGAATCACCTGAGTCATAAGCTCGCGAAGACTCTTGTGATCGGTGAGGATCGTGAAGGAGCTGCCGAGGAGATATTGCCTCCATTTACGCACTGCGGATGTGATAGCATGGAGTTCCCTCACATAGGTTGACGCATTAAGGAGGCGAGGGTTGAAGTTCTTGCTGAAGAACGCTAATGGGTGCCCTTGCTGAGAGAGCACAGCCCCCATGGCAGTGCCTGAAGCATCCGTCTCGACGACAAATGGTTCATGGAAATTGGGAAGGGCCAGAACTGGGGTGTTGATCATAGCGGATTTGAGGGTATCGAAAGCTTCTTATGATTCGAGGGACCACTCAAATGCGTCCTTGCATAATAAGCTTGTTAAAGGAGACGCGATAGCTGCATAGTGGCGCACGAATTTTCGATAAAACCCAGTTAATCCAAGGAATGCTCGAAGTTCTTTGGGTGTGGTGGGGGTGGGCCATTGCGCGATTGCTTGGATCTTGGAGGGTTCCGGGGTGACTCCGCTACCCGAAACAACATGACCAAGATACTCGAGTTCCCTCTGGGCAAAGAGACACTTGGTGCGTTTCAAGTAGAACTCATTGCGTAGCAAGGCTTGAAAGATCAGGTCAAGGTGTTGGACATGGGATGAAAGGGAGCTGCTGTAGACGAGTATATCATCGAAGAATACAGCGGCGAAACGACGTAAGAACGGAGCAAGGAGGCGATTCATCGCGACTTGGAACGTAGAGGGTGCGTTACACAATCCAAAAGGCATAACGAGGTACTCGTAGTGCCCATGGTGAGTTCTAAACGCCGTTTTCTCAACATCAGCGTCATTCATGAGGATTTGGTGAAATCCTTGCCTCAAATCGAGCTTGGTGAACCATGAGGCGTGCCCTAGTTCGTCCAGCAGTTCGTCGATAGTAGGTATCGGGAATCTATCGCGAACCGTGATCGCGTTGAGGGACCTATAGTCAACACATAGGCGCCAGGTTCCATCCTTCTTCTTCACTAGAAGGATTGGAGATGAGTACGGGCTCGTACTTGGTCGTACGAAGCCAGGGGAGAGCAGCTCTGCGATTTGTCTTTCGATCTCAGCCTTCTGAAAATGAGGGTACCGGTATGGACGAACGTTCACCGGGGCTGTGGACGGCAAGAGAGTGATACGGTGGTTCACCTCACGTGAAGGTGGTAAGCTTTTGGGAGGTTGGAACAACTGATCATAACGGAGGATGAGCTTCGTTATTGATTCGAGTGAATGGGGAAGATGAGTAGTGGTCTCGTCTATGGGGTTAGTGGGTATGATACGTAAATGGAACAAGGCTGAAGTTGATCCCGTGTGAAGCATGCGTTTGACTTGTGTTGCGGAAGCCGGTTCTGGGCCCGTAGCGACATCAGCCCGTAAGGAAACCTCCTGGCCCAAGTGATTGAATCGCATCATGAAGAAGGTATAATCAGTCGTAACTTGGCCGAATTGCTTCAGCCACTCAATGCCAAGCACCGCATCCGCTCCGCTGATCTCAAGGAGGTGGAAGGTGATCGAAAACGAGTGACCTTGAATGTGTAGAGGAGTGTTGGGGCAGCGCTTGTTACAGTCCAATGTGGACCCATTCCCAACAAGGACGCGGAGGGGCTGGGTGTCCTCGATAGGAAGATGGAGGAAGTGTGCAACCCTTGGTTGGAGAAAATTATGGGTGCTCCCACTATCTATGAGCACAGTGATACGCGTATTCCGGATGGAACCATACACACGAAAAGTTTTTGATGAAGGTAAACCAGACATGGCGTGGAGGCTGACATGGGGAGGAGATGGATCTAGCACGCCAATAGGATTAGCTGAATTTTCTTCTGATACGAGGCTAGGCTCGGTGGAGCCTGGTTCGCCGGAATCCTGAGTGATATCGTCGGCAACGAAGAGCAGGATGCGTCCCTTGCAGCGGTGATTGGAACTCCACTTGTCATCGCAATTGTAGCATAGACCTCTCTCTCGACGGAACGCCATTTCTTCCGGTGTCCGCTGCACGTACGGAGGTTTTGGTTTCGTGTTTGGGATAGAGGAGGATGGTGACGGTGAAGGATGAGAAGAACGCTGTGGTGGAGGTCTTCTATCGCGGAGTTTATCCTCTTGTAACTTCGCGAGCGCGGTGGCCTGAAGGAGAGATATAGGTTGGAGAGCGAGTACCTCTCGTCGGAGCTCCGGGACTAGACCTGAAATAAAGCAGCTTAATAGGAAGGGTGGGGGGAGACCTACCACACGATTAGCCAAACGTTCAAATTCTGTTAAGTATTCATTCACAGATCCGCGTTGAACCAATTTGAATAGCGTGCCTTTTGGATCATCATAGAAAGTTGGTGCAAATCGTGACTCTAAAGCTTGAAGGAAGCCTTGCCATGAAGTGATCAAACCATTGGTAAACATCCACTGGTACCAGCTGAGGGCGGCGCCGTCAAGGTACAGGGAAGCCACGGTGATACGTTCCTCCTCCGGTGTGTGCTGGTACTGGAAGAGCTGGTTCATCTTGAATATCCAGCCCATGGGATCACGGCCGTCAAAACGAGGGATATCGAGTTTGACTGTGTTGCGATGGCCGTTGGTGTTGCTGACGGAGGTCTGGTTCTGGTGCTCGTCGCGTAACCGTAGGTGATCCAGTATAGAGTCTACCTTATCGGAGATGTTGGTGTAGCGTTCGTTGAGGTTGGCTTGGCTATTGGTGAGGCGCGCGATCGCGTCTTCTAAGCGGTCCGTGGTCGTCTTCCTGGTCCCGTGGTCAGCCATGGCGATGGCGGCGGCAGGTCGGACCACTTGTTACGTTCACAGCGGAGTTAGAGGGAGGGAAGAGAAGTGAGGAGAGAGATAGGGTTCCCTTATTCGAGGTAGGGTCCTCCTAGAACTAAATTTTGGAAGCTTGTTCTTATCATTATTATGGAATATTCAGCACCTATATATTGCTGAGATACAAGCGTGTAACGGAATGCAAAGATCTAACAAACTCCTAACAGCTTTATCAGCACGTGCTTTAATGGGTAAGAAGCATGCATGCATGCATGTGTAACTCGTGAATGTGTGAGTTGACTCGGGAGTGTATGTGTGAGTTAACTCGTGAATGCATGAGTAGCTAACTAACATAATCCTGTAAGTATCTAGGCTTAGTTATAGCACGTGCGGGTCTCGTGGGCACAACAGAAGCATCTTCATGAGTGTTATCTTCTTCTTCGTGAACCTGGTTGCTAACAATATGTTAATGTCATCCGTGTTGTGTATAATAATATATAGGCAAAAATGAATCCAAGAGGAAGAACTCACTAAAAAATGCATAGACTGATAGACAGCAATGGGCCAGTGACATGTGAAGCACGCAGCTATTATTTTATTCCCTTTAACCTGTGGTAGTAAAATAAAAAAGAGAGAGATTGATCCCACAAAAAATGCATGGTCGTATAATATGGGCGCATCTGATTTTCAGATCCAAATGACTTGTTCTTCTGGTGTTATTATGTATACAAAAAACAAAAATAACAAAAGAAGAGAAAATGTACAGATGACTTAAAATGTACAGATGATAATATCATTTAATTATCAATTAACATACGTAATAAAGTATGTTGATTTTCAAAATAACTACATTAAAATTAATATTTAAAATAAATCATAATTAGTTAATGATATAAAAAATTTTATACAAAGAAATTATATGAAAATTATACTCAACTTTTGAACTACAATATTATTTTTTATTTATTAAAGGGCAAGAAACGGAACAAATTCATATATGTAGGTGATGCAGTTTAAGAAAAAAAAAACCATTATCAAACATTTTGCAAGGTCTTATTCTTATCACAATATTATTATAGGTTTTTTTTACAACTGGTTCTTTTTCTTCTAATAATTCAATCCTGAGACATTTATGCTGTCTCTCCCACGTGGTTCCGCATGGTAAACAAACCTAACAACTAATATTCATTGCAAAGATTGCATTTTTTTTAAAAAGAAAAGTTCTGTAAACAGAGAAAGAAAATAGACCATTAGTAGAATATTGGAGACAGTCCAAGCAAAAATAATCTGCCAATTGAAAACGAGTAGAGCATTCAAGCATTGAATAGCATCAACGAGAAATAAATAATAGTAATATTGAATCCCACATTAACACCATAGGGAAACTACTTCAAATCACATTTAGATGATAGCATTACAAACAATATCTGAATATCAACTTAGTAATATGGAAACTAACTAATGTGAACTTATTTTCTTGTAGCCTAACTCTTGACAAACAACAATTCATTCACCAGTTTTTCCAAATTCAAAAAGGAAGAACCATTAGTGTGGGTAGCTTCTTGTGCCAATTTCTTCCACTCAATTGCTTTTTTCTTCATCTCTTTACCCTTCTCACCCTCTAATAACTCCTTCACAAGCTTTTCCACTTCAGCCCTTGTAACATTATCACTATCCATCTCCATGCCAAAAGCCCATTCACGAGAGATATACCTGCAATTGAGAGTTTGGTCATTGAAAAAGGGACAACAGATCAGAGGCACCCCGTTGGTTATGCTTTCAAGCGTGGAATTCCAACCACAGTGAGTCAAAAACCCAGCCACTGCTGGGTGCTTCAAAACTTGCTCTTGAGGACACCAACCCACCAATAGGCCTCTGTCTTTGGTTTCTTCTACAATTTCTGGTGGCAAAATTGAGGCCTCACCCTCAACTAAATCAGGCCTAATCACCCACATGAACTTTTTCTTGCTATTTGCTAGGCCCCAGGCCAATTCAACTAGTTGTTGGTGTCTCATGACTATAACACTGCCAAAATTCACATAGAGAACCGAATTGGGTTCCTGTGAATCCAACCATTTGAGACACTCGGACTCTTCCTTCCACAAATTACACTTAATAGAGTCAAATGTACTCTCTGAAGTTTGAACAAGGAGCAACTCCAGTGGGCCTATGGTGTAAAGTTTAGGAAACATTGTGGAGAGTGCATTCAGCACATCATGCTCCAAGGCATCAAATGTGGGCAGAATAATAGCCGAAGCTTTTGAAGTTGCTTCAATTTGTTCCACCAAAAAGTCCAAAAGTATATCATTTGGATCTGTGGTACGATAGATGCCAGGAAGGTCCCTTAGAGTGATGTTCTTCAAGCCAGGAATCCAGTCTATGGCAGAGTCTAAATGCCCATTTGTCAAATAGTTTGCATCTGAAAAACAAGATCATAACAGTAAAATATTTATAATACATAGATATTATAATCATAAGGGACTTGCTAATTAGTATACTTGGTCATTAGTTAAAGAACTAAAACAAGAAAATATTTATTATGAAGATCATACGAGAACTATAACCAATACCCCAAAGACACTTATTTGTATTTGACTAATTATAATACTAATTTGAATGAAATTAGACTATTGGAGTGAACAATGTATGATGGTCCCCACCTTTAAGTGGTATTAGGCCTCTCTCCATGAGATTCTTGCATTCCTTGAAGCTCATGAAGGCACAAGCACTGTGAGTCCAAAAGAGTATGTTGGGTAGCCCAAACTGCTGAGAAGCTTTGATTGTGAAGGACATGACACCATCTGAGAAAATGCAAGTAACTGGAGGGGCATGAGAGTGATTAAGTTTTGAGATAAGGTTGCAGAATGGGATCAAACAATGCTTTCTGGTAGAGTCACAAAGAGCTGGGATGCTTTGAGTTGAATCCATGTTGGAGGGAGGGAGACCATCAGGAATGGTCTCAAATTGGAAATTTGGGAAGCCAATGAGGGCATTAGGGCCTCTAGACTTGACGAGGCGTTGGTGATTGAAGTCAGTGTTGACAAAGGTTATGTGGAAGCCGTTGCTGTGGAGGAGCTTTGCTAGTTTGAGAAATGGGTTTATGTGACCTTGTGATGGAAATGGGATCAGAACAGCATGTGGCTTCTTGGTTCCTCCTAGTAAACCCATCATCTTTGACATGAATCACTTTGTGTGTCACAGAATAATGTTCATCAAAGGAATGTTGCTTGATGAAAGCAAGTGGTCAGCTATATTTATGATTGTATCAACCGCAGTATCTGTGTCTTCCGACACGTTTAGATTCCGTTCTGAAAATTTCAGCCACAGATCCTTCTTACTTTTTTCTTTCTTTTTACTCCGAATGCCAATATTTTATTTCTTTTGAGTAACTTCTCTTCGCAGAGTTTAATGGGTATGGTTAAAATTTTCACAATAACAATCCATCACAAATTACGGTTGGTGTAATTTTTTAAATAAATACTATAAAAGTCAATGATATTATCATTGACAATAAATAATATTGTTAAATTATTGGATGGGATCCACTCACTTTGCAAATAATTAGAAAGAGTTCAGTTTACTGTTACTTATCGGGAATAATAATTAAGAAAAAAATTCATTAGTGTTCTATTGAGACAAAGGGAAAAAATGTTTCCCTGAAACTTTGAAATACAATATTGGAATATCAAAGAGTAGAATCGTGAAGATAACAATTTAGTCACACAAACATCTCGACCACCCTGACGGAAACGTGGAAGGTGAATTTGAAGGAAGGATTAACAAAATTTTAGTACGTGTGGCCGAGCAAAAAAGGGACATTGTTGGCTCATATCATATATATATGTCTATCAAACAGAGCAGTTCCATTTTACAACATTGTTCGGTTACATTTTGCGGCGAGTCCACGGCCAACAATTGAGAGAGACAAAGAGACAAGAGTTTTTCAGTGTGAACTGTGGAGAGAGAAGTAAAAATAACCTAGGACACATGGTAAGATCTGAGTCACTAATATAATCAAATGGTTGAAATTTGTTTAACTGGACCTCCAACTGATACCACAGCAGGAGAGGATCCGTGTCCTAACTTATTTTACACTATGCATGATTTATTTTTTCTTACATTTATAGATCTATTTTTTATTTTAGATTTGTTTCAATTTTTCTATCACATTACTTGACACGTTATTATATTTTTCTTCCTATTTTTGTTTTATCTCTATCAGTTTTTCACTCCAATACGTAAAATCAATGTTGATATAAAGTTAAATATGTAAAATTAATACTATCTTTTATTTATTTATTGCTTTTTTAAAAAAATAAACTAAGACCACTATTAATTTAAAACGAAGGGAGTATATTATTTTAATTTGTTAATTATCCAATAAAATTTAAAAACACGGATTCATAAGTTAATTATCGTACAAATTTATTGTTTATCACTTATTCTTACAAGGAAGACCTAGTGGTCATACAAGTTTCATATTCATCATTATCATTAGCTTCATCAGTTGTTCGTACAAATTTCTTTGTACTATTTTGCATGTTCATCTATAAATTTATTTGAACAGACTAGTTAGTTAATACAGAACATATAGTGCGAGTTTCGCCATCAACACCAGTCTTCATCTCAATGTTGCCCATCTTCACCATAGACTTTGCAATGCATGCTTGAGTCTGAGTAGTCCTCTACAAATGTCTCTGTGGAAGCATCATTCCAGACTCGAGAATTCCTTTCCCATTCCTTAGATTTTTATAGTAAGATTTATCAAATTCGTCTTCACTACCTGTATCCAGTGCAACTCGATTTGAGGCACCACTGTTTTGCGGGCATAGTGCTCCTAGTTGGGAAAGAAACGAAGTGATGATGGAAGGGTCAGGACCACCATTTGCAGTGAAGTTGTGCATTCTATAACTCAAGAACTGACAAGCTGATGTACCCATGGTATGCCCACCTATACACATATATTCACCAAAACAAATTCGTTAATTAAAGTCTATATCTTGAAATGGTACGAGTAATACTACATTTTGTTTTCATATATTCTTTCCGTGTTATAATAAGTGTTGTGTAATTTTCAGAAAATAATAATTGTGTAAGAAAAAAAATCCCAAAATAGTCATCTTTTAAGTTTTGAATGTAATATTAATTATTTTTTTCACTTATATTTTTTATAGCATTAATTATGGATAACAAAATCTATAAATAAATTAATAATGATAAATTAATTTTATAAAATTTTCACTCACTTTCATCTTTCTTTTAGTCTTTCTTCATCTTTATAAACAAAATTAAGGCCATAAATATTTTGGACAGAGGCAGTAAGATAAAAATTTTCAAGTTAAAGTAAACTCGAACACATCATTTGGAGCCGTACAAACATGCAAGAACGGAAATTAAAAAAAGAAAAATCTTTAAAACCATTCTTTCTCCTATTTGAAAAAACATCAAAGAATATCTTATAAAAGTAAGAGCTACTTTGGATAAATTTGTCACTAGTAATTTTAGTAAAAGAAAATAAAAAAATAATATAAATTAAAATAAATTTCTTTATATGTTAAAATTTACTTATATATTTAAACTACTTGTAGAATCTCTTATATTAACTTTTGTGAAATATAATTTTTAACTTATGCATAAATTAATTTTAATTTAGAAAACACTTGCTTTATTTTTTCTTTTCTTAAAAATGTTTCTAAAAATATTTGTTCCAGTGGCTCCTAAGTGAGACTCATTTGTTCCCAAGCCCAATTTGGACAAAAAGTAAGAGAAAGATGTTTTATAGTAAAAAAATGATGTTAAAAAAGATTTAAATATATTTTTGATATTTGTTAGTTAATATTTTTTAATATTTTATTCATGTCAATTCATGTTTTTAATTGTAGTCCCTGTAAAATAGAGGTGAAAAAATTTGCCAAACTTAGAATCACCACTCAATTAGCATAACATCATCCTCATAGTCAGCTAAAACTAGCACACTCGTACCATATGGACCATTATAATGCTCTTTTAGTATACTTTTTATTCTAATTGAACCTGAACATATATTATATATGAAGAGAAGATATTAATATAATTGGGATTATTTAGATGCTTAAATTATCTTCGAAGACACTAAATAATTACTTCAAGATATGGCAGGTACATGGAAATATACCAAACTGTACAACATGGGTCTGAACTGAAACTTGTGTGTGTGTGTGCAATTAAAAATAAGTCATCTCATGTTCTTAGTTAATACTTAATACACTCTTTTGTGTGTGTGTGTGTGTGATTGCTGCTAGAACATAATTATATGACAATTGGGGCTGAGCGCGAGTAAGGAGGAACATCTATTTTCTCAATGAGTGTAGCAAGTAGCAACCAATCGGTAGTTTTCTGTACAAAGGGCAGCATTGCAGAAGATGCAGAGGAATGTTATCTGTTTTCCATTCCCTGTTCTTGTTTCATTGTACAAGTCTTTTTCTAACAATAACCCCACCACAGAAAATGCAGTCTATATATGATAATTTCCTCTTGAAATTAACTTGAGATATTTCCCTTAAAGAAAAAGATAATAACCCCACAACTTTTGTGTCAATGGCATAGTTAGATAGTACAAAATTAGAATTGTGACACATTGTAACTTCAAAGTTGTTTCACTAGTACTTCTTTTCTCTGTCCCCATAGAAGGAAAAGTTCAAAAAACAATTAAGGGTTTGCATGAGCAATTTCTTTGTGGAACAAGCACTGACAACCAATAAGATGACTAGGGTGAATGTCAAGGTAATGAGGATGAAGAAAGAACTAGGCTCATAAATCATAATCTTAGGAATGTTGCTCACTGGGCCTTTTATGGATGGAATACACCTTTTAAGTGGAAAGATTCTCCTCAACTCTTGGCCCACTAGAGCCCAGAAATGGGGCATAGCTAGCAGAAAAGATAGAGGATGATAGTTCTTCCACTTCCACATATATATGTGTAATATGTTCTTCCCATCACACTAGGATTTTATTTTATTTTTGGTGTCATAAACCTTATCCAAAATTGGTTCAAGTACTGTTTGAATCTAAAATACCAGAGCCTTGTGAATTAGATTAATGGTATCATGATATGGTACAAGAATTTGAAGCCAGAAATAGTAAAAGAATTTGAATGGCAACTTTCGGTTGTTGATGACTAGTCTGGTTAAGTTCTGTTGGCAACAACCTTATAGGGCATATGTCTACTTCGGTGCCAGTGCAGGAAGAAAGGTACTTACTTAGGTAACCTTCCATGGCCTTCATCATCATCACTTCCTATTTCATGAAGCACAATTTTTGTGTAGTTAACAAATAACGACTTATAAGAAAGACACCGTACAATCTTGTACTGTAAATAGTAAATCTCTTTCGGATTTAACTCTCAATATGGTTGGTTATTATTGGACTCGGATGGTACTATAAAAGATTAGTCCTCAAAAACAAAATAATGATGTCTACTTTAAGGGAATAAATTATTACTGCCGACCTTCTAAATCAGAAAAATATCATTATCAATAAACAGAAAAATATAATTAATTATAGTTTGAATAAGTTATAAGCAAGGTAGTTCATGGTTAGTGTAGTTTACGTACTTTGTTTCTTTCCTTAATAATTGATTAATCATCATATAATTAATGCGGGAGTTTCCTTGGCTCCACCATTTGACTAAGTAAATACATTATCAACGATTGGATCCTACATCTCTCTTTTTCCTCTTTCTATATTTTTTCTTTTTTGTATTTGAGTTAGTTAAACTCCCCCTTCCGAAGAAATAATTGATTGCTTTGATTCATGTGGGATGTATGTGCAGTTCCTACTGACGTGCTACTCCTACTAATTCATTGATTATATTGCTAGGCAGAAGCATATGGGTTGAGACTTGAGACTGAAACAAAAAGTTCTTGGTATATATATATTTACTCTATAAAACACACGAAAATTGCTGATAATAATGAAGCATAAATAGATACACTCGGAGAGGTGGGACACCCTAGTTCAATTGGCCTAAGACCAAACCCATCTTAATGTATGCCACATTGACAACTGCAGGTGGATGATGTCAGCATGAAGTGTGATGATGACCCATGCCATCAAAGTCTTTCATTTAATTTAATAAATAAAAAGAATCTGTTGCCACGCAACACTCTGTCCCTCCAACACACTTTTGTAGATCCCGTTTAATTTCTTGAGCAAGTATTATAGTATGTCTATCTATCACGTTCCGTTATCTGCCGCCTTGCTTGCTTGGAGTTGAGTGCTGTCGTGCCAAAAATAAAATTATCAATTATTTGATGAAATGTATGTTTTGTACGTGATTAACGCCATCTTCAATTTCACGTCAGACCATATATATATATATATATATATATATATATATATATATATATATATATATATATATATATATATATATATATATATCAATTTATTTATTTATATCTATTCATTAATTCCTACCTTCTCTCTTTGCACTTTAAATACCATCCTTTCCAAACCCACCTTCATCCTCCCCTGCCTCTATTTGCTTCAATGGGAGATAACAATGTCAACCTTCCACCCGGGTTTCGATTTTATCCCACAGATGAAGAGCTTGTGGTCCATTTCCTTCACAGAAAGGCATCTCTTTTACCTTGCCACCCAGATGTCATCCCTGATCTTGAGGTCTACCCATATGATCCATGGGAACTTGATGGTACCACTCCTTGCTTTGGTTTCAACTTTCATTACACGCCTCTTTGTTCCATGCCTGCCATTTTGAACTGTTAAGAAATTACTATTGTATGGTCCAGAGGACCATGCAATATCCATTAATTTTCATATGACACGTATGAAAGAGTTAATAAAATTTAGTTACGTATGTGTTATGAAAAGATTAATTGAAATTATATGATCTAGAACCATATAATAATTTCTCATGTTTCAGAATAGATGCCAAATATATGGCTAATTAATTTGGTGTACTGTAGGTATATATGCATGTTAATTAATTTTCATCTGTGTACAGGTAGAGCTTTAGCAGAGGGGAACCAATGGTACTACTACAGCAGAAGGACACAAAATAGGGTCACTGGAAATGGGTATTGGAAACCAACGGGAATAGAAGAACCAGTGGTTTCAAGCACAAGCAACAAGAGAGTTGGCATGAAGAAATATTTTGTGTTCCATGTGGGAGAAGCCCCTGCTGCTGGTATCAAAACCAATTGGATAATGCAAGAATATCGTCTATCAGATTCTTCTTCCTCTACCAGATCATCCAAAAGAAAATCACAACCAAAAATAGTCAGTATACATATTTTCATACATAATCAGGAAGCACATCAAACATGAACTCTTCTTATAGTAAGAAATGAGAATTAAAAATATAAACTATTAGCTAATACATAAGTGATTAAAATTAAAAAAATACATATAACTTTTTTAAAATAGCTAGTCGTGTGAACAGTTACCACTGACGTATATTCGAGTTGGAAAACTATTGTACAACACATTGATTTGATTGCTGATTTTATTTTTCCTTTTGTGTTTGATTCAGGAATACAATAAATGGGTGATATGTCGTGTTTATGAGCGCAATGGCGACGATGATAATGGAACAGAGCTGTCGTGCTTGGATGAAGTATTCTTGTCATTGGATGATGATCTTGATGAAATTAGCTTACCAAATTATTAGCTATTAATGCAAGTGATCTAGCTAGCTAGCCGCAGTATACAACTGGATAATTAATTAAAATAATTGATGCTTGTTATATATATATCGTTGATGCTATTAATTTACGAGCCATAGTTAAATCCAGTGTAGGTGGCATTGTAATGATCAGTGAAATGGGTTTTCATAGCAGCCCTTCAAGTGGGGCACTATGTAAAAAATTCATGGCCAAACAATATGTAGTATGACGTTATGCTTTTTCAGATCCCACGTCACTCACTGGCTACCCCCCTCAAATTTCTTTGCCGTTTCTTCGGTATATATGGACACGTACGTCGATAATTGCCAGCTCAGTATCCATTCTCAGCCATTAATATATATATATATATATCAATCAACCTGCAAATCCGGATAAGATGCATTTAGTAGTAATATTTACGTATTTCATCACATAATCTTCACATCACCACTGTTGCATGAAAATTTCGTGCACTTAAAGGTATCCTCTTAAATCTAATAATAATGGGGAAAAAAGGGAGAACGAGATTTCAACAACAGAAAAAAAAATGTTAATAACACTCTTTTTTATTAATTATATATTAGATAAAATTACTTGTTAGTTTTACAAATGAAAGGTGTGTATTCAAATTATTAAACTCACCTGAAATTTCAATCAATAACAAAAAAGAATTATACGTATAAATTAATATTAAAGACGTGAAAAATTATAAAGAGATAGTAGAGCAAGAAGTGTAATTGTAATAGGTGATTTGGTGTAATGAGAGATGGATAGAGAGGAATAATGAATATGAATGAGATATTTACATTGTTGGAATATCTAGAAAATATTACTCAAAACATATATTCATGAAACGTGAGAAGAGGAAGAGGAGACTGTGGAGCCCAATAAGCACACGCTTGCAACTGAGCATTGGGCAATAAACTACTTAAGTTTTGTAGCTTTTGTCTACTTTGATGGTATTTGGTAGCTAGTTGTCTTAATTGGGTCACGATGCCAAGGACGATTTCCTTTTTTTTTGTTGTTGTTGTTATTTTGCTTTTCTTGCATATATGGGTGGCTGCTTAGGGAAGCATCAAGTCATGTGTGATGCAAGCACTCGCATGCTTCAAGCCCCAGCACGAGCACTATATTATATTATATGCATATATTGTCACCAAAGAGTGACAAACCATTCCATGATGCTTACCTTATTCTCATGGGGTTACAATGATTCTGAGTGCAGGGCTGTTTCCTTTGAGTCTCAGGTTTCTGATTGGTGGTTACCTTGTATCTATGCCTACTAATTATTGGTGTAGTTACTGTGTAACCATTATCACAGTGCCTGTTAACAGATGTAAATGGTACTTCTGGTACCCATATCATATTTTTATATTTATATATATACAAACTTTATTGGCCGATCAAAGAAACTTATTCTCATGGGGTTCTCTCTTCTCGTCTATATCCACCAGAAGTGAAGAGATAATTATGAGTAAAGGCATTGTAATTTAATGACAAAGCTGCCCGTAAATTTGGTGAAGAATGGATAAAAAACAGATTGAATCCAAGAAATGGTTGGTTATCTTTAGCATTAATCTAATACTATAATTGACATGATATGACACCATTATTTTGAAGCTAGTAAAATTTTGGGCCGAACGAAACCAATCATATATACTGTTTTTATAGAATTTGCACTTCGTCACTAGATCGAAATTAAAGCATCATTCAATTGCTGGGATCATCTTTAAAACATTAATACATTTCAAACATTATAAATAAATAAAAAGGATCAGTAACTGAGCTTTATATGTAGTTTTGCTTATATAAAGTGGGAAGATGCACTTTAAGTACACTCATTCACAATTATTGATTAAAAAAATTAAAGGTTGAAAATTTTAATAAAATCAAATATATTATAAAAAAATTAAAATTAATTATAATCTCAATTGTTGATTTTGTAATTAATAATTTTATTCTCTTGTGCACTTTCTTCACTTTAAACTAAAGACGTCAAATCTTGCTATAAGATTTTCCCTGCTTTCATGTATTTATATTTAATATGTCATCAAAGTAAATGATTTAATTTACTTCATTGTTAATATGAAACTGTATATTTATATTTAATGATATATTGCTACATTATTTAGAAAGTTTGATATTTCATATGATTTTTAACATAATTACTGCAGATAACATAAATATAAATTTTGTTAATAATATAAAAATAATTACATTAATGATGCATCAAATGAACTTTAATTAATAAGCTCTAGTTTAAGAACTACTCTCTTAATTAATCCAAAGGATCAAAATTGGTGGAAATATGTGAGGATATATGAAAAAGTCAAATATTCTAATCATAGCAGCTAAAAAAACAATTTCTAAAGATTTTTTTAAAAAAATATAGTGGTATTGTCCCATCCAATAAGCATGCTGCGCTTCGACGTTTGTGTTGTTTCCACGAGTTCATGTCTATCATAATTCACGAAAGAACTCCCTCCCACCCTTGTTTCTTTTTAAGTTGTAATATTATAATTAACTATACATTTCATTGCTTAACCAGATCGTAACCACTGAGCCTCTTAATCATCTCACCCGTGCTTGCTTAATTGTTAGCCTGCCCATGCGACTTTTGGTTTTGGAGAGAGAGAGAGAAAAAAAAGTGGCATGTGGTTTTGGCTACTTCAAAGCTTATTCCCAATCTCACATAAACTATATGCTCCCGATTGTACGTGGAAAGTTGAAAATGCCAAATCAAAATTGGACGTTATAATGATTGCCCAAGTCATGAAACCTTCCCAATGGGCCTAATTTTCAACTTGTTCATAAAGCTTTGGTTGATCGCAACAAAATTTATGTATATAAATAAAAGGGGAAGGCAGGTGTTTGACATGTACCCATCTATCCCAATGTTGGCATTTGGCTTGCTTGTTTCTTGGTATGATGATGATGATGATTTTTTTTTAACATTGGCATGAGAGAGCAACTAGTGAGAATTATTGTGAGGCCAATATATACCTATGTAGCTTTCGAATGAAGTTAATTATACCAATCGATCCATGCAACCATCAAAAGTCAACAAAAAGGTACAAAATAAGTCAACCCCACACAAAATGAATCGAAAGGGAAAAAGGCAATCAAAATTGAAAATCCTCTCAGTTTGGTTGCCAAAGGAAGAGAACTTGTCGCATAAGTGATCAAATTTCAGCACATAGAGGAAATAATAAGTGGAGAAAACTGTCTTGTGCTATGTGCTATGTGCTGAGAGTTCATGAATGAACCCGGCCAGTTGAAGGGAATAGAAAAAAGGATTAATACATGATAAAATATATAAAGTTCCTAACGTTAACATATTACTTAATTTGTCTCTCTGGCCATACCGGAGTAATCATACACCAGAAAAATATTTGGTTGACATAAAAATTGCTTCAATATATGACAATATGAAGACTAGTGGATGACGTATGAGTGACCACACAACTCACAAACCAGTTGCTTTTACATTTAAAAACCAATACAAGATAAAAATAGAATGCGATGATACATGAACACGGAATATTTATTTATTTAAATCCATATTTAATTGCACTATTGTAGGAAGATATGGAGAAATTGGAAGCTTAAGACACGTGTTTAAATTATCATTAGTCAACTCACTTCCGCTTTACACAGGATTGTTATACAAATTTATTAATATTAGATGTAATAAGTATTTTACATACCAAAACAAATATTTTTAAATATAATCAGTTAATTAATTAATCAAAAGAAATTTATATTTGGAACATATTAATATTACTCATTGAACTTTGAAGTGACAAAATGACTTAAGTTTTCCAAATTTATATTTGAAACATATTATTAGTATTACTCATTGAATTTAGAAGTGGCAAAATATGACTCTCTTTTTTTTTTTTTTTCAGAAAGTGGCAAAAATGACTTAAGTTAGCTAATACTTGATCAATGAAATGTAAAGCATGAATATTAGATTTGGAACGCGAATTAAATACGAGTCATTTTATTCTCGTTCCAAAGATTTTCTTTCTTTTTGTCGTCGTAGAAGCGATAATGACTTTTTCAGTCACAAGTACCTCTTCTATCACAATATTTGATTATAAAATTCAATTTAAAATATATATATTAAAAACATATGTTAACCATAAATTATAATTTAACCCATTATTATAATTTATGGCTAACATAAAATAAATCCCAATTTCATGAGTAAAGAGACTAGTTAAATTTAATGAAGAGGACATGTCTGAACATTAAAACAAGAAAAAGGGATAAAACTGTTTTTTCAGTATAAATTAACAATTCAAATTCATTAAGTTTTGCAAATTATTTTTTGTATTTTATTAAGACAAATGTTTTCGAATCCTCTAATATTATTTTGGTTTGGGTATCAGAACAACATCACCTGAAGTGATTCTGTTGAGAAATAGAATAATGTTTTTAAGTTACTATCGACACAAAACATAGTAACGTATATTTATATGGGGTTTTCTAACTAATCTATTTAGGATTGATTAAAAAATTAAAAAGAAATTTTTTTGATTTGGAATTATATCCAAGTAAATTTAAAGTCATAGATGATGACATCTTTACGCATATTAATATATATATAAAAAATTCTCTTTCATTTTCTTAATAGTGCTCTTACAACATTAAGTAGAATTTATATATATCACATTTAGTGCCTAAAAAAGAGTTACACCATCATTTAGAACGCGACAAAGTAACATTAAACAATCGAAACCCTGGACAGATGCTAGCTCCAGGTACAAGAAAAAATCATTCTCATAGAATAATGCTAAAATGAAAATTAAAATGCACAAAATTCATGCATGTTGCAAATTTATTGAGATTTCAGATACCGCATAGAAACATTATAGGCTTCATGTCCCTCCAAATCCTTGATTTTGCTTCAGAATCAATCTAACATGCAGCCCATACATACAACATAAATACATAATTTTTTTTACTCAATCCACATTTTCATTAATTAAAAAACAACATAAACATAGAAGATGGTCTTACTATGTGCCTCTCTAGGAGATGGTAATTGACAATTCCTCATGACAATCTAGACAAGTAATTTCCCGTCAAGTAACCGAGAATTAACACAAGACGAATGAAATTCATAAACATACATCTCAAAAAATAATTGAATTGACTCTTCATTCTTAAATTCTTTGGTGCAAATTCATATCCCCACACGAGAGGGGGTAAGACTCTCATGACTAACTCAGCAATATGTGCTGTAGGGGAAAAACGAAATAGTTGTACGTTTTGACAAGGTTTCCTTTGTTTATCCGCCGACTCAACGTCTCCGATTTGAGATTCTCCCTCCAGATATCGAGGAAATACAGAGTATAATAGTATATCCAAGAACTACAACCCAATAGGCGACACAAACGCACATAAATCCCACAATCTGAGATTACCGTAATCACAAGTAGAATCGTAATCATATTAACAAAGAAGCCCATTAGCATCATCTGGGCAATTTCACAATACGACATGGACATTAATTGGGAAATAGTGTATGTATCTAAGCTGGGAATACAAAAGAAACATAAATGTAGGGAGGAGTGAAGAAACTGATTCTATTCTGAATCTTCTGCATGTGAGTTTAGGTTAATTTATATTTGTTTAAAATGATTACAATTTGAAATCTCTTGATAAAGTGATTATTTCCCTTTTTTTTAATGGTTAACTTAGAGTAGATACAAATTATCCTTTTGATTATCCCTATCTTTTTTTTTATCGCTTAACCTTTCTATAACTGGACTAATTTTTTTTTCCTAATAAAATATCTATATTTATTTCTTTATTCATCCATTAATTACGTTTTTAGGGATTATTATTATTATTATTATCTTATATTTATTATTATTTTATTTTCTAAATTGAATTTAAGATTTTTAAAAAAAATTCTCAAATGGTTAAATATAATCTTGTATTACAATATAATTATGTATTATAAATTTAAAATACAATTTATATGTTTAAAAATATAACCTTGTATTATAATATAATTTATATGATTAAAAATATTTTCCCACTATTATATAAATGAGAATAATTGTCTCAGCTGTGAAAAGCTACTCTCTCTCCCTATTTATTTTTTATTTGTTTTAATCATTAAAGAAATATAATACTAATAAAATTTGATAAAAAATTATTTTCGTTAATAATCGAATTTTGACATCATCGGAACGATTCTATCCTAACTCCAACATGTTAATCATTTGTGTCAGATTACTTGATTGACTAACACAAATTATAATTATTTTTTTTAAAACACTTATTAAAGGTCAGACTTTAAGTTATTAAAAAAATATTTTAACATTAATATATTGATTATTCAAGTAAATATATTTAATAGTAATGACCATAGGCAATAAGTATATAGAATGAAATGAATAAAGGCTTATTAAGAACCGGATTCTCCAGCACAATATAGGAAGGAACAGATTTGTGGTCACGAATGTTTTGAAGTTAAAATACACTAGAAGTTGAGAGATCATTATTGGGGTGGAATTATCCAGATTTTTCTTCAGATATGTCCTGTTCTTGATCATGGTTGAAAAATAAAGAAATAAGAAGGAAATGCTTCCTATTATCAATTATTGATTTAAGAATATCATCATTTGGTTCTTTGGATTCTTTGCATGATCATTAAAGAGATCAACCTTCCATCAACTCATCAAGGATATCTTGAAATAGGTGTTTGCTGTTTTATGTTGTAATTTTTTTTTTTGGTGAATTCATTTATGTTGTAATAATATTGGAAATATTTGCTTATATATACTGACTTTATTCCATTGGTTAAAGCTTTGCAATTTTATCATGGCACCAGAGGAGCAAGGCTGTCGAAATCCAAAATAAATATAATTAATTGGGCATAGGTATATCATAATGAAAGCTTCAAATAATCATCAAAATAATATGACATAATTGACATATAATTTCATCTTTTAAACACGTGAGTTAATACAAAAAAAAAACTCTCTTTTGAACTCAATTATAAGAATTTTTTTATTGATTTAAATATACGAAATTTTTAATTACTTTTATCCTATTAATTGATGATATCATCTCAACAATTAAATTGATTGTTTTTATTCTTGATATCAAATGTTATAGAACGACACTTTTTTTAAAAAAAATGCTATTTTTATTTTTGAAGACGGGAAATATGCTCAAGATGCTAGAAATAAATTTCAGCTGGCTAGGGAGAATAACCAAGCGGGTCAAGGGTGGCAAAAACCTTCTCCAGATTTTAATTTCTCAAGTGTAATACTGATGTTGCAATTATCCCCCAAAGTGGTAAACACAGGTTTTGGCTTCTGTATTCCAGATGAATCAGGCTCCTTTCTTCAGGCCAAAATTGGTTGGATCAAGTCAGTTATGGAAGCTGAAGAAGGTGAAGCTTTTGCACTTTTGCGAGTAATGCAATGGATTGCAAACTGATAGTTGATTTGATAGACAAGAAGGAATCCAATTTGTCAAAGAATATATTGAAGGATCGTCCTAGTTTTTGTGTAGCTTTTGCTAACAGAAAGGCCAATAATGCAGCACATACTTTAGCTAGGAAGTCTGTTACTTTTCCTAATCCTTTTATTTCCCATTGTATTTCTCCATGTATTGCTATTATTGCAATGGAAATGATATGAGGTACTTCAGTAAAAAAAAAAATGCTATTTTTGAATGTGACTAGTAGAATTAAATCAAATTAACTAAATTTTTTAATCAGTACAAGTATTAGTTAATTTTGTTTGTATTTAAATTTAACTTATCTTTTAAAAATTTGAAATATTAAAGAATAAAATTGAAAAGAAGAAAGGATAGTGTATGAAATGAAATATGAAAATATCTGAAACTGAAACGATTGAATTGGGTTTGCTTACGTGGAGTGCACTAAGGGAAAAAAGCACATTCAATCGTGTATTGAGTTGATGGTTGAATATTTTGTGAATCCCAGAATGGTCGCCATTGCTGACCAAGCCTCAAGCCCTCAAGCCTCAAGCCTCAAGCCATGGGTCACGAGCACTCCAAGTTGTCGGAAGGAAAAGGATCGCGTCGTGCTCGCTTCAAAGAGCGTTTGCGTCTTCACTTTCGCCGCCGCAGAAGCGGCAATGGCTCTTCTGGTCACAAGCTCCTCAACGCCGATGACTTCGCCGGAATCGCTCTCCTCGCCCTCCTTCGCGTGAGCAGGCACATTACTAATTTTTTTTTTAAAATTAACGCAACTATCTGATTCTTCTACTTCTTAATTTGTTGTAGGCGGAGATGAAGTTCAAGGATAAATGGATTGCGTGCCTTTCTCTCGGAGAACAGACTTTCCGTACCAACACCTCTGACCAGTTAAGCTTTTCTTCGTCTTATCAATCAATCATGTTTCATTGATTCTGTTGTGTTGATTTTGTGTTATTGATGATGGTGCAGCACAGACAAACCACTTTGGAACTCTGTGAGTACTACTTTCAACAGTGACTATGCTTTCCTTTCATTGTTAGTTATTTAGTGACTCAGGGGGGGGGGGGTTGGAAGACGTGCACCATACGTACTTGAAACCTGTTTGAGTAATTGGAACTAGAACAGTGTTTCGTCTATGTGACTCATATTTTCTTCTACAGGAAAATAAACTTCTTTTGGAAAAGAATGGAGCTCATGTTGCAAGAATTTCTGTCTTCGAGGTATGCTCTAAGATTAGGACCTTCTCTTTCAATATGAGTTACCCTCAAACATTTTTTTTTGGGGGAAGATATGCCCCTTTTGTCGGAC
This sequence comes from Glycine max, assembly GCF_000004515.6. NCBI lineage: Eukaryota > Viridiplantae > Streptophyta > Magnoliopsida > Fabales > Fabaceae > Glycine > Glycine max. The sequence continues at coordinate 4,002,077 of NC_038251.2, read as the reverse complement.
TAAAATGAATGTTGCTTGTTTTGGATATTTCTGCTGCATTTCAAGGGCATTTTTTTTTTCAATCTATATGAACTAGAAGGGAAAAAAATATGATCACGGTTGAATCCTGATTCTTGTGTATGGAGAAAATTAGGTTGAGAGGGGGCAACCCACCTTTGAGTGCCTTCAGATCCCCGAAGGTGAACAATTGGGGATACTCCTTCCAATCACATGTGTACCCCCCAATATATCTATAATAAAGTTTTTAAACTGTCTTCATTCTGCATCTCCTGTTCCCTAATTTTTTGTGCAATTGTTTTAACTTTAATACTGCATCTAAGTTTAATATTTTCTCTCCCTTAGACCAACAAAATGTCCCGCAATACTCTTGTTGGATACTGTGAGGTTGATCTACTTGAATTTCTGACCAAGGTGAGGAAATTAGAAAACATCAGTATGTCACTGATTTTAGAATTGTTCATTTATTGGTTTGTTCCATGCTGTTTCAGCATTATTAATTTTACACACTTTTGTTGTGAATGATATGATTGTGCAGGACTCTGATTCTGACGTCGAGGTATTCGACCTTTTAGATCCATCAGTGCCTGGAAAAGTGGTTGGCAACATTTCCATTTCATGCACTGTAGAGGTAAATGCCCTATGATATAAATTCTATTGTTGTTTATAATAGGGATTTCTAACAATAGTTAGTACAAACTAACAGGATCCAATTGAAACGGAGAAAGGCTTCGTTAGACGCATTTTATCTATAGTGGTAAGTTTTATCTTCCTCTGTTTTCTGATAACCCTTGCCTAATGTGGGCTTAAATAAAAGACATGATGGTAACACATGGAGTGATGATGTATAATTTCATTCCTGTACATGAGGATACTGATATAGTGATCTGAAACCATATTGTGCCTATGGTTGTTACTGAGTCCTCGTTCCAATATTAACACACATTTTTAACATGTTGTACAAAGTGCTATAGCTGGTTGAATACATATAAGAGTATTTGAAATCTACAAATCAAGGAAAGCGCAACATGTAATTCATTGTTGTCTAGATAATTTAAATATACTGAGCTCATGTCCTCTAATATTTAATATCAACCTGAGAAGTGATGTTTTATGCAGGACTACAATGAAGATGGGATGCTTTCACTTTCTGAATTTTCTGACCTGATTGATGCTTTTGGTAATCAAGTTGCAACCAGCAAGGTTCCTACCTAAGTAGTTATTTTGCACTTCATGTGTTCCTATTACTTTTTATTGTTGAATTATTTGCTTTTTAAATTATCTTTAATTTGTTTTTGTACCTGGATTTGGACTTTGATTCATATTTTCTGTCCTATTTTCAGATTCTATGGTTTATACTTTCTATAAACTAATATCATCTTGAATGTTAAAACTTAGAACCTTGAATTTGGTTATATTGAAGTCCAAATATTCACTACAAGCTGTTGAGGGACTCATGGTTGAAATAATGAATCTTTACCCTGTGAATCTTGAAATGAAGTTACAATATAATATCTAGTTTTATAATTATATGTATACACGCTTTACTCTGTCGTCAATACATTATTTTTCAACAGAAAGAAGAGCTGTTCAAAGCAGCTGACAAAAATGGAGATGGTGTTGTAAGCATGGACGAGTTGGCCTCCCTTCTTACTTTTCATCAAGAACAGTAATGACCCATCTAAATTACAAGATATAAAAGTTTTAATTTTGTATGCCTATTGTTGTCTTTTGCTCGAAGTGCCTCTGTGTTTAGTAATTTAACTGGTATCTCTATATCATTATTTGTGATTTGATGATTTATAATTATAATGTTTGACTTACTTTGAAGTTTGTTCTATTCTTATTTGCTTAGCTAGCTTCTGGTATTGCAGGGAACCATTATTGAATTGCTGTCCTGTGTGTGGTGAGGTTCTTCAGATTTCTGACAAGTTGAACAGCATGATCCACTTAACTCTTTGTTTTGATGAAGGGACTGGTAACCAGGTGATGGCTGGAGGATTCTTGACAGATAAGCAGGCTTCATATGGGTAAATTTCTGCAAGTTTAGGCATTGAATGATAGGGTATGAGAGAGAGCATAAGCTTTATTGACCTAATGGATTATACCCTAGTTTTATGGACTATAGTTATGTAATTTGTATCATAAGAAAATAAAAATCACTTTTGTATAGGTGGTTCTTCAAACTGAGTGAATGGGCGCATTTCTCATCTTACGATGTTGGTATTCGATCTGGATCAAGTGCATCCCATATTCTGGTATACAATATTTTCCACCAATTTCCTTTTCTTTTATTTAACATTCCAATTATATTTATATGATACATCAGACATGAATGTATGCTTCAAGTTATATCAGGATGTACAGGACCTCATGAAATTCCTTCTTAGGTTGCTAATTACTGAGTTTGCCCATTCACATCCACCATAATTAGAAAAAAGGCTTCCAGGCTTATTTACTAACATCTATGATTCCTGGCAGCCTTTTCATGCTATTTTACCAAATATCAAAATTTGTCTTGCACAACATTTTTTAAAGTCTTGAGAATTTGAATTGTATCGGCCTAACATCTCATCAAGGCAGATAAATAGAGATATCCTTAGGGTATGTTTGGATGAAGGAATTGGAATTATAGCTTAGAATTTTAATTTCAATAGCAATGGAAGTAAGGGCAGTGGTTGGGATGTTGTCAGTGAGGGGGAATTGACAATTTTTAGAGTGTTGGTTTATTGGAAATGACTCAAGGTAGTTACTATGTAATTCCATGGAATTGCAATGCAATTAGGATCTAGGCTTCTAATTTTAAAAGAAATTCCAACATAGAAATTAGAAAATACGATCAAATTCCAATTCCAATCTCCAATTCTATGGCTCAATTCTGGTAGTTTTAATCCTGTATTTGTACCTCCTCACCCTCTCAACTTGTTATTTAATATTTATTTATTTCTGACATTAGGTATATGATCGGAAGTCTCAAAGGCTTGTTGAAGAAATAATTGACAAAAAAATTGTATTGTCCATGAGAGCCATTTATCAGTCAAAAATAGGTCTTGGCTTAATGGACATAGGTATGAGTTTTTATTTTATTTTATTTTATTATTATTATTATTGAAAGAAGCTCTTGGCTACAGTTATATTTAGCTTTACCTGTCACCACTCCCTATTGTGGGCTCTGTGGCAATTGCTGAGGTGTTGTTGTTAGTAGAATTAATGCTATGAAAATATTGCTTGCTAAAAACTGCTGTACAGTTATATTTAGCTTTACCTGTCACCATTCCCTATTGTCGGCCTCGTGGCAATTGCTGAGGTGTTGTTAGTAGAATTAATGCTATGAAAATATTGCTTGCTAAAAAATGCTGTACAGATATGTTAGATCTAGCTGACATTTCTTTAAGCTGATTTGGTGCATTATAAGTAGATTACAAATGATGAAAAGTCCAATTAATTATTAGAAAAATATTTATCAAAATGCACCCTTCTGGCATTTGGGTCACACTTCAAACCTGGGCTTTGTAGCCAATATGAGATTCAGAATGGATTTGAATAATTTTTTCCTTCTTTATTGAGTTAGTTTATGTGTTTACATGAGTGAATCTATCATATGCAGGGGTGAAGGAGCTCTTGCAAAGCATTTCTGAAAAGCAGGGAGCACGAATGGATTCACCTGAATCATCTGCAGATATACCAAAATTTATTAGATCTTTTAAGGTGTAACAATGCTTGTTTTATTTCTTTGTGGATTACATACTTTGATTTTGACATATGTAAGTTTGTAGTTGTGTAGTGCTTCTTGATTCTAAGTTTCAACCACTTTTTCATTCATTACTGTGCCTCATATTTCAGCATTGTGGTTTTTTTTTTGGGATGTACTCCTTCTGTTTTTTACTTTAGTTCTTTGTGCTGCACTTGTGTTCCTATAATTACACTTACACCCTTCTTATAAAAGATGTAACTATTGTGTTGTAGGATCAAATCAATTTGGTTGAAGTCAAGTATCCACTGGAACACTTTAAGGTGGGTCAAACTTTGTAACGAGTTTAAGTTGATATGTTATTGATGCATAATTGCTCCTGAACACTCTTTGACCATGTTAGTTATGTAGGATGCTTTGCCTGTTCAATTTGATTATGCTGAATCTAATGGTGTTTCATCATATGCATACAGTCTTATGTCTTAATTTTGATAAAATTAAATATTATATGCTACCAATTTTTTTCAACGAACCTTATCGTTTCTCCTTTGTTTGCTTAAGCTATAGCCATGCTTTTCATTACTGTGACTGTGACCTCCAAACATTCCTGTGGTTTTTTTTTTTGAAAAGCATTCCTGTGGTTAATGGCTTTTATTCCGAATATAATATGTTTGACAATTACAGTGAATATAGCATTGTGTATTATCTTTTTACTTTAGTTATTTTTGAAATCTTCTGTTTACCATAATCCATATGCTTTTGTGGGTTGCATTTTTAATTGATTATGCTTGAGTATTAACTTTTTAAGTTTGTTTTTTCCCAGCCAGTCATGAAACCAACAATTTGAATACTTTTTTTAGTTTTCATACATATGCATGCATTTTATTATATGTATGTCAAACTTCCCTCCACCCTGACCATTTAAGTTACTTCTTGGTTTCAGTTAGATTGTTGTAGAATCCCTACTGCTTTATAGTTGAATATATCTTCTCTATTGATCCCAGCATAACTTGATCGAAGGGGGAACTGAAAGAATTTGTTTTCCATTGAGCTAGCAACGTGCATTTTTTTATTGTACAAGCAATTGGTGTGAACTGTGAAGATGAATGAAATTTCAGGGCAATGCCTGTGCTGAAAAGAATGTAGGACTTTATGATGGTAGTCATTATCTTGTTACATAACACCTATCTTAAATTATGTTCTGGGCAGACGTTCAATGAATTTTTCATACGAGAGTTAAAGCCTGGTTCAAGACCAATTGCTTCTGCTGAACGTGATGACATTGCTGTATGTGCTGCGGATTGCCGTCTTACGGCGTTTAAATCAGTTGATGATAGTACAAGATTCTGGATCAAGGTATTTTTTTTTTTCTTTCTTACAATTCTTAATTGAATATGGAAGGCTTCTAATCTCAAAAAAGCTGTTTTTTACAATATATGATAATCAAATTTTGAAATCTGCATTTAAGACATTTATCAGACAGAATCTGGAAACTGTTTCTGATTTTCAGGTTGGACTTGAATAAAAATGATACAATTATGACTTTACTCATTGAACTTGGGCCTGTTTGACTCACCTTACTTTAGGACAGAGGTGTGGGGGGAGGAAATGGTTTTGCAATTAGGAGATTATGATCTGAGGTTTGTATTTGTGATGTTGCTGTTTTGCATGAGTTCAAGCTTGATAGGTAACATATGAAACAATTTAGATGCTTAAACAATTTCTTTTTTGGTGCAAGCCGGTTGAACAATTCTTAATGATGAAATGACCATACTGTTTGTGGTAACTAGTAGCTACTACTATGTTCACTCATTTTATTTCCAAGAGGTTATAAATTATAACTTAATGATATAAAATTAAGCTAAGCCCATTGATGAAATTATTGCCAGCTAAGGAAAATTAGATTCCCTAAAATATCGGAATATATCTCATTCTCTTCTCCTTTAATCTTTTCAACTTTATTTATGTATGCCAACTGAAGTGCTTTTGGGATTATTTGTTGTTACTTTTAGGGTTGAAGGTTTTCAGTTCAAGGTCTTTTAGGGAAAGAAATGTGTTCCAGTGCTTTTGTTGATGGAACAATGGTGATTTTTCGTTTGGCACCACAGGTATTTGTTGCTCTCTTTCAATGTCATTTTAATTTTGTATATAATTTGATTTCAAATTTTAATTTTAACATATATTTGTTGCAGGATTATCACCGTTTCCATTTTCCAGTATCAGGAATTTTTGAGCAATCTGTAGATATCCCTGGATGCTTGTATACTGTATGTGTAATAATAACTTGAGGGAAATGATATGTCATATATATTGTCTATTTTCTTCTGTTAATTCTCAGTTGTGTTTCCCCCCCTATCGTGTTCTACTCCTCAGGTGAATCCCATTGCTGTAAATAGTAAGTACTGTAATGTCTTCACGGAGAACAAGAGAGTTATTTCAAGAATTTCAACTGTAGATTTTGGAAAGGTTAGTCATTGCAATTAATTTGTGTCTGAATTCTTGAGTTCGGGACTATATCCTGCTGAAATTTATGCCACATGTTTATGAAATGATATGAGTTACCTATAATTTATTGCCATTTTAGCTTATAGTTGTAGACATGTATTAACCATTATCTTATAATTTGGATTCAGGTGGCATTTGTTGCAATAGGAGCTACAATGGTTGGTAGCATTACTTTTACAAAGAAAAAGGGCGATTATGTTAAGAAGGGAGATGAGGTTTGGCAAGTTACAGTTGATTATCGTTTTTCCTATCTTATATGTTGCCTTTGTTTCTAAGTGGAATTTGTTTGTTTAATTTACAGTTTGGATATTTCTCATTTGGTGGAAGCACCGTAATTTGCGTTTTTGAAAAGGTATGTATTTCAGTTGGTTATCTTTATTTTTTAAGTAATTCTTTAGTCCTATTGTAAGAATGTTGGATATGGTCCTGTTCCTGATATTGCTGACCTTGATTTATATGTTTGGTACGATCTATCCACGGGGCACCTATAATTGATGCCAAATCACAAAACTAATATGTTTTACCTTTTAAAATTGTAAAAAGAAGCCTTTATTGAGTAGAATTAAAATATTTTACTTGAATCTATAAGTATAAACTATTTATATAAAGGCCAAGCTTTACAATGTGATATTGAGATTGACGGGGATGTCGCAAATGATTCTTTAAAATTCAATTTTTGATAGGATTGTACAAAATGAAGATGGAGTTGATGAGTTCAAGCTTACTATACACGGTTTCATTGAATTTTTTTAATTTTTGATTGCTTAATAGTTCAACTAATAAATAGATAAATAAATAAGAAAACATAAACCTAACAGCAGGATGTAGAGAGGGAAATATCTTGCTTTTAAACTCACATTTTTAGCAGCTGAAAATATATTTGCATATAGAATCAGTTAATTCAGTTCGAATCAATTGTGAAAAATTCTTCAAAAATATTAACTTTTTACAAATATTAATTAAGAAAACGACATTACTGAAGTGCACTATTTCTTTAAGTTATAGTTTTTTTAATGCAACAAATATACAATTGATTTTAATGAGTATATTTTTTCGAGTAAAGTAGTCAAGTTTATTTCCATTTTAAAAACTTCATCTTTAGTGAGCTTTAGATTTCGATTGAGATTGGAATATATGAACCCAGTGAAATCCATTTTTTTTTTTTTTTGCTATGCAGAATTCAATTGCAATTGATGAAGACCTTTTAGCAAATAGCGCCAGATCACTGGAGACCTTGGTTTCTGTAGGGATGAGATTGGGTGTCTCCACGAGGAAATTGTCTTGATATCTAGGAAATGTTGAAATTAAACTCTAATTTCTTTTAATCATGAATCATAGGCTAATCATGGGAGATGTTTTCCCGATTTGTAAAGTGAACCTTTTTCAACATTATTGTATGGTATTTACTCTAGCTGGCTCTATGTTAACTTAGAATTCTCCGGTTTGATCTATTTAGAAAAATCTGGGATATGCTTAAGCTATATAGAAATCCAATCTTCATATAAGGAGTAATGATGCCTGAGCAAACTTACAACCACCCGGCCCCCATCGCATATTTCCATCAAGTAGTGTAGGCATGAACATATTTGCGTGTCATTGCATAACCTCATTATAACTTGTTTAATGATTATAATTTTAGATTGAATATATCATCCACATGGGTGACATAAATAGAAGCAATTTGCATCTTTGACATTTGCTTAGTTTTTGGTGATTATTCTGTTGGTCATATCATTTGTTTTACTTCCTAAAGTAGTTGAGGATCTGAGATCTCAAAGAACGGCTTCTGAAATGATATTGTGAACATATCATGGCATTGTAAATTTAACCATTTTCAAATTTAATTTGCTTTATCACTTTCAAACTTTTCCTTTATATATATATTCCCTTTCTCTAAAGTCATTTTTATTGGACCTAAATTTGGGGTCAATGGTCAAAACCTGGGCTTATTAGTAAAACTACAATGTATCACTATTTTTTTATCCGATATCTATTTTTTTTTTTTTGCACTGTTTAATTTATTTACTGAACATTACATTATATAGTCTCAATTAACTTAGTTAACCTAATTTATCTGTACCTGTTTTTATTTAATTTTGCTTATACAAATTCTAAAAGTAATTATTTATGAACTCATGCAAAATTTATTAAAGAAAACACTTGAACAGAAAATAAGCATTCTCCCTATAAAAAAAGGATAAAAAAAATAAAGAATGTTAATGTGTTACTAATGAAATAAAATCAAATATAAAACTGATTAAGGGACAGATTTCAAACTATGGAGCAATTAGTCCCTATGCTATTCACTTGGTTGATTACGTTATAAGGAAGCAGCTGGATAAGCATATTTGGATTTATGAAAAAGAACTTATGTATGGTAAGAATTTATGTGAGTTTACGTAGAATGCATCGATGGTATAAAAGTTTTTATATTGTCAATCAATAAAAATAAAAAAAATTTATGTATGCTAATGTTGCTGATTTTTATAATAATTATTTAAAAAAATATATTTGTGATAATTTTATATTATTTGATGGTGTAAAAAAAATATTATCCTAACAATGCATAATATTAAACTCAAAAAATATATATACAAGATCTACAATAGAAAAACTAATACATCTATTTAGTATGAACTTTTTTAGGACTTAAAAGAAGTACTATTAACAAGGATCTATTGTAACTTGAGTGGATAAAAAGGGGCGTTGGATAAAATTGGGCCTTATTAGTAATTTTTGAATAAAAGAAAGCCCGGTCCAGTCCAGCCTCGTTTGCCTCCGTGTAACCCTAATTCCCAAAGCCATTAAAACGCATTGCATTGTCATTCGTTGCCTCATTTTCGCGGCGCACAGCAGAACTCTGCTTCTTCGGATTCCGATCGCACGCGCCGTCACCATGGTAACCTTCTCTTCCACTGTTATTCATCCGCAATGGTTAACATTGTTATCACCATCTCATCTACCCTAGGCTTTGTATCTGGAGTTCAATTGAATTTTGCTAAAGCCCTAACTAGCTAGCTAGCTAAGTGAATTAGGTTTGATTGAATTGGTTATTGGTTATTTGGTCATGGTTGCTATGCTGGAAAATGTTAAAATGCTTTTTTCTTTTGTTGTTGTGAATAATAAATAGGTGAACGTTCCGAAAACAAAGAAGACATACTGCAAGAGTAAGGAGTGCAGGAAGCACACGCTGCACAAGGTTACCCAATACAAGAAGGGTAAGGATAGCATTGCTGCCCAAGGAAAACGCCGTTATGATCGCAAACAATCCGGTTATGGTGGACAAACTAAGCCCGTCTTCCACAAGAAGGTTCGTTGGTTAAATATTTCGTTATAAGTGCATAGGAATTAGGATCTTTTTTTTTTTGCTGACAAAAATATATTTTTATTTAAAATAGGCTAAAACCACCAAGAAGATTGTTCTGAGGTTGCAATGCCAGGGTTGCAAGCATGTCTCCCAACACGCTATTAAGGTTAGTATATGGAAAGCAATGGATGCTTTTTTGGTTCCATGTGGTGTGTGGCTAATGGTTGTTAGTTCCTGTCTATGTTGTGCAGAGGTGCAAGCACTTTGAGATTGGTGGTGACAAGAAGGGCAAGGGAACATCACTCTTCTAGTTTGAGAATTAGGATTTAGAGCTTTATGTTTCAGCAATGTTGGAATGTTTTGTTTCTCTCTGGATTTTTTCTGCTAGTTATATTTTATTATTTTGCAACACCTTGTTATTGAGAAATTAAAACTATTTTGCTCATTTCATCGATTGCAATCTCTATCTATTTTTTATACTTTTGATACTACTACTATTCTGTTGCTTGGGTCAGTATCAGCTGCTCTCGGTTTACATGAAAAATCCCCTTTCGGGTGTAGTAGATTTTTATATTTTTTATAATGGATAGTAATTTTATAGTAGTACTACAATAAATAAAAATATTTGGCATTTTATGATAGAATCTGTTTGTTCAGGTTCAACTTCTGAAGAAAAAAATTGAAGTATATTTCTGATTTGATGTTGCAATTCTCATGGAAATCGCTTATTTGGGATGTAGAGATTGCCTTTATTCCTCTTTTGCTTTCGTATAAAGATGTCTTCTTGTAAAGTTTGGGACACTCGGGGATTGCTAATATTTTCTTTTTCTTGTGAATGTTTTAAAGCAATTCTTATTAACTCGTAATAGGTGGTTTTCCTTATTCCCTCACGTTCTAAAGTATCAACAATTCTAAAATATTGGTATTATTATTTTAACACTATTATAATATACTAAAATTTGTTGAATGTGTCTCACAATTTTCATAACACCTGCAACTGTCGTCTGTTAAACAGACCATAGCAAGAAACCAAAGAAGGTCCTTATTTTTGTAACAATCCCGCTCACTAAATATTTTTTTCTTCAAACATTTTTAATTTGTGTTGTCAAATAATTTGTAATTTATATTCAATATTTTTAATGGTCTAATGTTTTTTTTAGATTTGTATTTTTTATAGAGAATAAAAAAATTGTCAAAAATAGAAGGAAAAGTTGACCCAGAAAAGTTTAGTAAGTCAAAATTTCTAGAGTTTTTTTTGTCACAATTTTTAGTGTTTGTTGTTGTGTTAGTGTGTGCATTGTGATGTGATAAATTTTGTGATTTAATTATTTAATGTTATTTATTTTGTGACAGTAAAAAATCATAAAGAATTATGCAAGCAACCTTTTTTTAAAAGTATTCAAATACAATCACTTAAGACACTAAAAATGCACTTACAAATGATTTTAAATTGAAATGTAATAACGGATAAAAAAAATCTAATATATAATATGTTAACATTAATTAGATACATGGATCAAATTTAACTAATCTAATAAAAAAAGAACTCTTAATAGTAATTTCCTTTTTTTTTTGGGTGAATTAATAGAAATCTACTTTTAGTATAGAGGGAAAAGTAAAGACGGTAGTTTCTTATGATTTGTGCGAACGGGAAGATAGTGCGAACAAATCATTACTTCATTAGCGACTACTTGCTTTCTGAAGTGGGCAAAGAAAGACAACAATACCATTAGAATTTTGTGAATGGTATTGGCATTATTAATCTTTAATTTCATACTCTAATAAAAAAGATTGAAAACAAGTGTTTCTAATGGGGCGGGTAAGCCCCTCAAAATAAGGAAAAACCTTTCCTAGTTAACGATAATAGTTGCCATAGTTTTGTGGATAACCTCCTGTGTAAGAATTGTTATTATTGTTGTTGTTAGAGTGTAATTTTGCAAGTGCTGCTTGTCCTTGCATGCCATCCTTTGCATATTGCTGCCACATCATCTGTTCTTCAACCAAAAACCTCTGTTTCTTCTCCATCTCTGACATTTGCACGTAAGAAGGAGGTGCCACAGCCAATGAAGCTGCAAATGGATCTGAACTAATAGAATCACTACCACTCCTTGATGTTGGTGGAGCTGGCAGTGCAAGCATTGAAGGTCTTCCAGCTGAACCAAGTGCCACACTACTAGCACTTCCACTCACCCCGTACCCTTGTCCTTGCATGGCTGCATTCACTTCTCCTTGTTTATACATGCCATCCAACAACAATGTATCAAAGCCACCACCATATGTTGGCTTTTGGTTGGACAAGTTGGTTGCTGATTGCACCAGTGTTGTTTCCCAATCTGCTGCTCCTTCATCAAATGCGTGCCACGGAAGTGCTTGTGTGGCACCTGTTGCTGCTTCTGGTACTGCTCCATCAAACAAAGCCAATGCTAGTTTCTCCCCATGTTCTTCACTTGTCATCATATCATCGCCTAAATTCAACAAATCTCCCTCTGTCTGCACAACTTTTCCTTCCTTTGGCTCCTCCTTCACTTCTTCAACCGCTTCCTCGTTGATTTCCTCTGGTGGTGGTGGTAGTGCATTGGTTGCATTAACATCCTCTTCCGGTTCTGGTTCCGGTTCCGGTTCGTAAGCTACTTCTTCTTCTTGGGTCTTATATTCTATTGCTTCAAGTTTGTTGCTTTGTGCTAAGGCGGACTTGTCCTTGATAAACTCTTCCATGACCTCTAACTTCTTAAGTGTGACCCTTTCAATCTCAGGGTACTCAGAAGAGCGTGCAATTCCAATGCTCTTGGACCATCCAAAAAAGAGGTCTAGCTCATCAAACTGCTTTCCAACACGGCAGAAAATGTCATACACCTTAACACAGTCTGACACTTCCATGTCAGGGAAGCGATCAATTAAGATACTAAGTATTTCTGATATATCATAATATATCCTAAAACTCTCCTTCACAATCGGGTAGAGAGCCACTATCACAATTCGATGGTTCTTTGCACCTCCTGTTGCATTCAAATAAATAACCATGAGATAAATTGCCTTTATATGTGCATGTAAAGTGTAGACAATAAGAGAAATGATAATCACACTCTCTCTTGTACTTTCTTTCTAAGATTATGATTGATTAAAATTTATTGAAAATTATTATTTTTGATAGATTTTGCTTCTTATTTAATTATTTTTTCTCCTGATTTTATTAAATAAAAAATAAAATCTATCAAAATTGATAATTTTCAATAAATTATAACCAATCATAGAAAATTATTTTTAGAGAAAATACTGTTAACATTTCTCAAATAATAATTAGAAAAATTGAGATTGTCATTCATCACAGTGAAACAAGGACGTGAGGTGATTAATTTACATACATGAATGAGAATATTTGATTAAATAAAAATGTTTAATCAAGATGAAAGATAATAAATGATGCATTTTGAGTGATAAAAAAGGTATCGACAAACTAAAATGCAATTCCATAGATGCTTTCAGCGGTGTTCTCTGATAGAAATGAGAGTTTCATTTGAGTAATACATGTAGTAAAAGTTTGTATTAAAGATCAACATTGATTAGTGAGATGAAATTGTAATTCTGATAGGAAAGTAATTACAAACCTGTGGGGCGGCAAGCTAAAAAGCGCTCAAGCAGCAATTGCAAATGCTGCATTTTGGAAAAGATTTGGTCTAACTTCATGTCACGCACTGGTGTGGATCTCACAATGATTTCCTTTTCTCTTTCCCTTTCCTCCTCATCTTCATCTAAACCATACATGCTGCGCATTCCACGCCGGCTTTGCATCTTGTACTCAAGCCTTTCGTCTAGATACAATGCATATGTTCGCACAAATGCAGAGAAGTCCCAAGAATCAGATTTTGAGTTGTCACGAAAATCAGACATGTTGAGAAGGCGAGTCCCGCGTCGAGTTGAAAAGAAAATTTCCTGCTCATAGGCAGGATCACCTTCTAATAGCAACCTTTGAATCAAAACAAGTGTTTTCAAAGCCACTGTCCAGCTCTTTGTCTTGTTGAGACGCCTTGTGAGGGTATTAACACATGCACTGATGAATGCTCGAGAGTAACATGTTAGGCTCAGAATTTCCCTTATGTGCTTCTCTTCTGCTGGGTATTCATCGTGCCTTGTTGCCTTCACAATCGCCACATCAAGGTCAGCAACTGAGGTGCTGCTTCCCACCTTCGCTAGGCTTATGCTTGTTTGATCCTTCACTGCCCCAAGGGCTCTTCTGAATTTAGAGCTTGGAGCCATGCTTTCTCTACCTAGATTTTCTTCCAAACTTGCTTAATCTATATCACCCCATCAATTTACTACTCCCTGCAAATTTATTAAATTAGTTTCTCAAGTGTCTTAATATTAACATAGTATTTCAAATATGATAAGCTTTGATTTAAAAACAATAATAAATGTAAAAGACCGCCAGAATTTATACTTCTACCGGCATTAGTTTAATTGAAGGAAAGAATTAAATTGGTGTATTTTAAAAAATTTAAAGAACAAATTAAATCTTTTAAAATGATTTGAATGATAGTTAAATCCTTTCAAATATGACAAGTTTTGAATTAAATCTATGAAGGTATTTATAAGAAACACAAAATAAATCTGAATAGAAAAGTGTTATATAGTAAGGGATGATGGAAAAGGGGGACCCTACCTGCTTGAAGAGGACCAGAGGCAGTAATTAAGATTTCTGAACTGATAATTATTGTGGCACAAGCACTAATGTTCATGAATTTCTTTGCACATTTAAAGTGCATTTTATGTTTAATGCCAGATGTTTAGAGGGAAATGAAAAAAAAAAAAAAAGGATGAGGAAGGAAAAGAGAGATAGTTGATTCTATCCATCCTTTGATTCCTCTTCCCTTTCTTCTGTTGCTGTATCGGGCAAGCATTACAACCCAAGCTCAAATTGGCTATGCACTGTCCCTTTTCGTTGGCTAAAAACGTGGGAACCAAAGGATATAATTACCCATTAGAAATCATTTTGGCTATAATGATCGATGACAATCTTGGCTTTGCCATATTTGGTAGGAGAAATGTTTAGCTTGGATTTTCTCATCACTATTTGACTTTGACCTTTTCAAAGGCAACGTAACGTGACCACAAAACTTTTCCAACCACGAGAGAATGCTAAAATTTCCCACTTTTTAAATTAAGATTTTTCACATCGAATTGTTTAATCATGTTAAATATCAACTTGACCAACATAAGTTTTTTAATCACGAGTGAAAAAGGCTATTTCTCACATCATATATTCATATTCAACCGACTTTGGCAAGCTTAATTTGTCACTACGAGGAAGTCAACCAAAAGGAATGAGCAAATCAGAAAATTTATCGAGGTACCCACATGTGCTCGAACCTTCTAATGATACACTCTTTAATTCCTCAATTATCTCAATTTTTAAAAATTGTTAAGAACATTACTTATATAAACACTGATGCTCCAACAATAAAAATTATATAACTGATTCTTGAATTTAAGAATTTCATAAATAACTCCCAAGGAAGATGCTCTAACACATTCAAACCGAACATGATAAAAATTGACGAGTTTTGCCAAACCAAACAAGCCACGGGTGTGGGACTTTGCATATTTGTTCATTAACTTATTGTTCATTTGGGGTACTTGTGAGTTTTTATGGTTTTCAAATATAATTTTTAAAATAAAATGTGTTTAATAAAAATGAATGTGAAATAGTTTTTAAATTATTTTTAAAATACTTTTATACTCATTTTCAAAATCAAGAAAAAAATTTATAAACTTGATTTTTAGTTTAAAAAAATACATTTTTTATATTTGACAATGACATTTTTTGCTGTTACCACCATCACCATCCTCATTGTCAACGCCGCCACCATCACCGATATCAACTTCATCATCGCCATCACCTACACCAATGTCATCATTATCATCATTATCATTACAATAATTGGTTGTCACCATCACCACCATCATCGTCACTGACATCATCATTATTATCAACATTGTTATGACTACCATCAATGTTACTTTCACTATCATCATCATTATCACCACCACCGTCAGCATCACCACAATCATCACCAATGTCGTCGCCACTGACATTACTACCACCATAACCACCACCACCATTAATGTCATCGTCGCCACTACCGCAACCATCATTGTTGTCACAACCACCACTACCACTGCCACAATGTCACTACTTACTGC
Source organism: Glycine max (assembly GCF_000004515.6). Taxonomy (NCBI): domain Eukaryota; kingdom Viridiplantae; phylum Streptophyta; class Magnoliopsida; order Fabales; family Fabaceae; genus Glycine; species Glycine max. The sequence continues at coordinate 3,986,379 of NC_038251.2, read as the reverse complement.
CACCACCTCCCCATCATCATTACTATCATCATCATCGTCACTGACACCAGTGACATTGCGACAACCACCACTAATATTATCTCTGTCATTGCTACCACCACCATCACTGGTTGTCACCATCAACACCACTACCACCACCACATCATCAATGTTATTACCCTCGATTCATCATCATCATCATCAATGTCACTTCCACCATTACCACTATTGTCACTATCGTCATTGACACCACGACCAGTCGATCACCAATGGTTTCTCTACCATCATCACTACTAGTATCATTATTATCATCATTGTCATCACCACCACACAAAAAAACATTCTTAAATTAATTTTAATATGATATAAAACTTTTAAAATGAGTTTATTTAAAATTAGTCTTATTTTAAAAACTGATTTAAAAGTTTTTTTAAACTAAAACTAAAAATTTATTATTACTTTTAAAAATTTTGAAGCTCAAAACTAAAAACTACCTCAAATAACACCTTAACGAGTTGGATTATACAATAACAATAGGTATAATGAAGTAAAAATAAATAGCAGAAGACTTCCACCCAAAAAATAACATATCTAGAAGCCATACATTTTTATTATGACCAATTGATCATTAATTGCATATTTACTTCAATTAAAAGCTGAACACACGCGCCTAATCTCTCCAAGGAAACCTGTCTTGACACCAATTTGGCCCATTTTCACAACTGACTCAACAAAATCAGCTTCAAAAGAAGGCCCAAACATTGGACTGAAGGGAGAAACGTAGGAGTCAATGACATTCTTGGTGGCTATGTCATCATTGAGTCTGGCATCAGATTCTAGCACAGCAAAACCTTCCCTTATGTTCTTCAAAATGTTTATGTCAAATTTCTGCTCACTCCCTTCATCAATAGCTAGGCGAATATTAACATCTCCATTCTGAGGGCACCTTGCCTTTAGCCGAGGGAGGAAGTTTTGTCTAATTGCTGGGTCTGATCCCTCACCACTTGGGAAAAAGTTGTACAGTCTTCTGGTCATAAAGAAGCACGCTGTGGTTCCAATTGTATGTGCACCTAACATTATTTTAAAAATGAATAAAATATTACAATATTACAAGTAAATAATTCTAAACTTTCATAGTCATCACCAGTTTAGTTTAATAGTATACTTTTCGTGACACATGGATGTTTGGAAAACCGATGCCAAGGCCCCGAACCCATATTAGATCCAAAAGTATGTCTTTTAATATTTCTTACTTTTGAAAACGTAAACTGGATTGTGGTACCGGCAACCCAAACACATTCTAACTGAGTTGTCATGTAGATCATAATATATATACTTGACAAGTTGCGTGAGACATTGCTAACAAAAAAAAAATTAACTCTATAGTTAATGAATAAATTTTTCCTTATTATAATATAAAGTAAAGACTAATTACTAGTATTTTCAATTTGAGAAACCAAATTATTGTCTCACTCTGTTAATAACATTAAGTAGCTAGTATATTTTCTTTAGTTACCCGAAAAAAAAGCCCGTTTTCTTTACTTGCTCATATTACTCTAGCTTATATTTGTCACTGTCGTGAGCGTCACCCAGCTATTTTCCCAGAAATCCAGTAAATAGGTTCTCAAGTAATCAGAAAGTATAAAATAATAAATATATAAAGAGAATCGGACAAACAAGCAAACTGATCTCTATCAATATCAATTAATATGGATTACAACTGTAACGTTGCATGTGCACCATTTGTAATATAAGAACTGCCATCTGCATGCCACGATTTTGCGTTCGGTTTGATACGAAAGTTTAGGCAGTCAATGAATTAGGTGAAACCAAACCAATGAAACGAAAGCTAGCACACAGAGAAATACAGCTCAAAGGGGAGCCTATTGTTACAATTACAATTTTTTATTAGTAAAATTAAATACTCCACTTATATTTTAGCAATCTTATTTTTCATTATTAATAAACAACATACTACAACTGATCGAATTTGATACACAATGACATGAATCAAATCAAAGTTCTCTCACACGCATCATTAAATATTAATAATTAATATACACATCTACTAGGTGATAGATCCTTTTAGCAAACATTATCCTAAATGGATGGATGGAACATATGGCACTGTTCAGAATCCTAGGTACTAAGACCCCTATTGCTTTATAATTTTATTAATAAATAAAAAAGGTAGTTGTTATGTCAACGTTTCTTGAATCCGGAAAAATTGTCAAAATCGAAGAGATATTGTTAAAATTTGATGATCTCATATCCTATATTTAAACAAAAGGATATCCTATTCATAAAACAAATTCATACAACAATTTATTTATTTATTTTTATCTTTTTCATCACACTCATCTTATCTCACACTTTCTCTTTCTTCTTATCTTACTTCTGTCTTTCTCTGTTATAAAAGTAATATAAATTTATTGTATAATTAGAATTTCTCTACGAATAATTCCCAGGACTTCACCATCTATTTTCCAAATTGGGAACAGAACTCCTTCACTTGCTTTCATTGTATTCTAAAGCGGAGTGTAGCAGTTATATCATATATTTGGTAATTTAGCTATTGCATGTCTAATGTCTTGTAATGGCCAAGGTTCATATTACTTTTCCTCCTCAACAACCATGATCTCACCTATTCAGCATGACAAAGATGTATGTGCTTTTGTTTGTGTTCGGGGGCTGTGTGTGTGTGTGTGAAAGAGAGAGAGAGAGAGAGTACCACTAAGAAGAACAAGGTCTTTCACTGTGAGACCTTTGTTGAGAAACTTGGTCTTGAGTAGCTCAATCGAATCACTAACATCTGGCATGTCATCTGCAAGCGAAAGATTGGAAACCAACCCATCTCTCCTCCCTGTTGGAACTTGATATGCTGGCCCATTTGCCTGCATGCATGTACATAAAATAAAATTTCATCCTAACACTTTCAAACATAAACATAAACATATATTGTGTAGAATCTTACGTAACTTTTTTTAAGAGATATAGAAAAATATGAGCAACAAGAGAAAAAGCATGAATTAACTAATAATGAAGTTAGTTAGGACCATGACTACAGCGTCTCTGGCTGCCAAAGCCACTATGTCTGCACAAGAAACCAAGCCGGGGCAAGAGCCTTCCAATTGTGCCTTTGCTCTTTCTATCACTTCAAACCCTCTAACCCCCTGATGTCCAAATGCATGTCTCTCCGATTGTGGACCATTCTCAATCAGAATTGAACCATCACATCCCTGATCCAATCCATATGTATCACCAAATAGAAACAAAAAAGGATGAAAAAGAAACATCAACGTACACACACACACACACACACATATATATATATATATATATATAACACAAGCTAGCTATACAATAAATATTATTAATATACATGCATAGAGAGAGAGAGAGACAGAGAGCTCAATTACCTGAGCAAAGCAATCGTGAAAATGAAGTCTGAGTAAGACAGCCGCCATATTGGGGTCAGAGAGAACGGCGTCTCTAACAACGGCACGGATAATGGAGTCAACTTGAGGACATGTGTTGGAGTAGAAACCTACTTGAAGCTGACTCTCGGAACTCCCCATTAAGAATGAGAAGAATAAGAGAGACAAAACAAAGAGCGCCATTACTACTATGCAAGTATGCAACGGTATATGAAATACACCAAAGAGCACACTAACATATATATAATATACTAATAGGTATATGTCTACTCTACACAAACGGTAATTTTAAAATGATGCTAGTGTAGAGGAAGAAAAGGGGAAGGGTGAACAGTACAGTACTTATCAAGCTGGTGGGGCTGAAATAAATACACAGTAATTCAGATTGCAGACGGCAACTTGCCAATTTAGTTGGCAACGTGTCAAGCATGAGTGCATGACACTTGTGATGTCTTTTTTTTTTACTCTTCTTCTCTTTTCTAATGTAGTGTTTGGCAAAGTAAAATAAAAAGAATGAAATGAAAAATAAATTGACATAGAAATTTTTGAATTAAAATAAAATATCAAAGTGTAAATTGCTTTTTTCGTTATGTTTCAACTCAAGAGAACGGCTCCTAAATCAATTTTGCATGGTCTTCATTTCTCTTTTTTATCAAGAACTGCGTGAGTCAGCTGCACGCACTTCAACCTCTATAACCAATTATAATTTTTATTATTTTTTGGAAAAATTAGGTGTAATAATTTAGATATTTGTAATATTTAAAATTAGTAGAGTTTTTCTTCAACAATCCGCGTAATAAAAGTCAAAATTAAGCTTCATTAAGTATTAGTCTACTTTAAGACACTTTCTATTTTATTTTTCTTAAAATACATGTAAGCAGAGTTTCTAATTTTAGACATGTAATCAATGCCATTTATGAGAAGCTGAAAATATTACGAGGGTGATGAGTCGAATCAACGTCAATATACATATAGACCATCTTTATGCCCCTTTAATTAATGTTATGGAGTCTTGGTAAGTGCCACTTTCCTAAACAAATTGAATACGTCTTAGTTGCTCGATTCTAATTACTGGATATAGAGAAGACTGCGTGATATATACAGCCCTCCTTATCCCTTTATCACACCAAGATCAGGCAATGGGTATTTATCTTAGACTTTCTGACCTGTAGGGCAAGCCAAGTAGTTTGTCCAGCACTTGCATGCACGTTATTTTATGGCCTATCTTATACTCAATTAGTTTTGTGTCAGGGTTAAGAACTTGCACGTGTTAGAGTTGTCTCTTCAAAGTATTATTTCCCGAAGTCCTATGTAGGCATAAATGTAGTTCAGCATAAAGTTGCTATTTCCTCACACGACATAATGATAGAGGCTTCATAAATCATAATATTATGGGTTTAATTAAGTACTATATCTTTGTTCTTCTTTATCAGAATTAAGTACTGCTAGTTGAGCTGGTATAATTGAGATGTGGTAAGTGGAATGCAGTAACGTTGATATCAATGTGTACACATATACTAGTATGTTATTTGCATTTTATTCTTGCAAGGAGTTGTTACCGAAATGATACACTTTTCACCCTAAATTCAATGTTCGTGAAACTTTTTTCATAACCGAACGAAGACAAGCGCGCTGGTTTTTTTCGACCGTCAATATGCGATTCATTCGAGTATCATTTGGGTTTTGTTAATGTGTTCTAATTTGCCAAAATTATAAAAAAAAAAACATTAAATGTGTTTAATTGTGTCATCCTTTAATTAATTTGCTGTAGCCTCTTGTCATTTTTTACTTTACCACCTAGATCAGGTTGCTTTTGATGGGATCGATGGTCTAGAAATTAAGAAAACTAAGTAAGTTGGCATTCTAATATTAGGATACTTTTTCTAGTTAGTTACTGTCTTTTAATGTCATTTTACTTTAATTGCCTAAGCTAAGCTAAGATGATGCCACTGGTTTATGGTAGTTTAATTCGGGTCACTGGTTTTTGGTTGTTTTATCTTTTCGTTATTCCCTACCGTGAGGAAGAACCAACATATGCCACAACCGACCAATACAGGAAAAGAGAAGCATTCCGTTGCAATCAGAATGAAAATTTCTAAAAGTTGAAAATACATCACCTTATTCAAACAGGCTACAGAAGAACTACTGAAACATTCCCATCTAGCGTAAAGCTACTCAATCAAAATGATATAATTTTTTGAATATTGCATTCATTTTGAGTCTTATCCATCTAAAATCCACCTGAACATTTTATAAGGCTCCCAGAATGCAATTACAGGGTAAAGTCTGCAATATCTCCCAAAGCATTAAAACAAGTAAAAAGATGAGTAAACGACTTAATAGATCATCCAACCAAGCTTCAATAGGACGGATAAAATCAAGAGAAAATCTGTTACGGAATTGGATCCTTGAAATGCCTGTAAAACTTGAACAGTTGTCATATATATGAAATGAAATGATACCTCCAGACTTCCAGCATTATAGAAAGCACTGTATAGCTTATCATTTCTATATTTCATCAATGAAACTAGTAGCAACACTTTCTTATCATTATTCCTTTTTCCACTCTACATAAGTTTAATTTTCTTAAACAAAATCTTTATTCATTTTTCCAAAGATCAAACTGGACAGCGGAAGAGCGAATACAATGTCAGAAATGATAATGGACATACAAAATAACAAAGGCCTTCAGTTTTAAGTTTAACCCAAACAAGAATAAAAAAAGACTGTCTATACCCGTTCTTTTCTAGGATGGCTTCTAAAATATCCACTATCACAAACAAGAATTAAATGATTGATAAGGGACCCCAACATTCAATTCCTAAATCCTAACTCATTCTAGCAGATAACTATCTAAATTTGATTTAAACTACGACTTCTCCTACTATACTTGAAGAAATAGCGATCTGGTTGCCCATTGCATCGTTTTTCTGTATGCAATGCAGAATTGGGTTGCCCATTGCATTGTTCTTCCGTGTGCAATGCAGAATTGGGTTGCCCATTGCATTGTTCTTCCGTGTGCAATGCAGAACCTGGTTGCAATGCACTACTATACTTAAAGAAATAGTGATCTGGTTGTCCATTGCATCGTTCTTCCGTATGCAATGCAGAATCTGGTTGCCCATTGCACCTCCTACTATACTTGAAGAAATAGCGATCTGGTTGCCTAATGCATTGTTCTTCCCTATGCAATGGGGAATCTGCTTGCTTGTGATCAAGTTCCATGCCACTATCTTCACTGAAGTTTATCAGCCGATCAGAACAGCTTCCCTCCCCTTCATTCAGCAACTCTTCCCCTATCCCTTCACTGCCAAATTCAGCTGCACGTAAACCAGTTTCCATGCCACTTGTGCCCATGCAGAGAAGATTCAGATCAGTTAAAGAACCACTATCCAATGCTGCTCCTACAGAATCGTTGGATATTTCATGCTTATCACGATCACTAGCATTCCTTGATTTTGATGTCTTGCACGACAAATCAACACTAGAGGTCCACCGCTTTGGGGTATCCAAGTAACTTACATTCAATAAGCAGCAACTCTTTGAAATCCTGGGCAAGCTATTGAAACGTGGATGCAACTCAAAAGTCAACTCGGAACCATCAAGAACTTTAACAGCATCCATCTTGGGAGGCAGATTCAGACTACTCTCCTCCCTATTTGCCACTAAACTCAAAGCATTGTTTGCAATCTCAAGAGCACTTCTAGCCACCATAGCCTTCTGCATTGCCTCATCTCTAGCCCTAGCAGCAGCCTCAACCTTCTCCCCAACCGCACGTTTTGCATCCTCAACCAAATCCTCCATTGACCTCACCAAATTTCCACCCCCAAAAACCCTAGGACTGCCCTTCTCTGGCATAACCCTACCATTTTTCCCATTCTTAACTCCTATTTTATTCCTTCTTCTGGAAATTGCCAAGTGTTTAGGAATCCAACAATCCACACAGACAGAAAATTCAGAGCCCAAACAAGCATAGGACCACGGAGCAGCGTTTTTGTACTTTAAGAAACATGATTTGTGCACAGAATGCAGACACTGATTGCAACGAAATGACTCGGGAGACGCTCCGGAAAAACAATAGGAGCAGATTTGGGAAGATTCGACGGAAGAAAAACATTTCTTGCAGAGAAGAACCACACGCCATTCGCTATAGAGGGTTCGGAGTCTGTTCTTACCTGTGCAGACGTCAACCTTGAAGCCACAGGCGTGGCATTCGGTCAAGTTTGGCAAATCCCTAGTTTTCTTGTGCGGGGGATCGGTGTCTGAAGGGTTTTCCGACGACTCTGGCCGTGACTCTGCTCTTTTCTTGGATTCTAGGAGCTTCATCGCCGGATTGTTTAGATTGAAGTTTTTTATTTGGGAGATGAAATGTTTAGGGTTTCCACATTTTGGAGATTTGGGGTTCGTCGTCGCATTGGGCGTCAAAGTTTCGCTCGTATGGGATGGGACCCCTCAAATGAAATGCTCAATCAGATGCTACCCGCTAACATTGTGAGTACCACTTTTAAGTTTTAAAAAAAACTATATTAGTATATTGCTTCCATGGGGTAAAATAAAAAAAACTAATGCAGTAAATCACTAATTAAGTCCTTAGATGTTAAAAATAAAATATTGATTTCAAATTTATCAGTTGAGTCCACCTAGTATGCGTCAACGTCACGTTAATATGGGTTTAATATTTGGAACACCTGATCAGGGACCAAAATAACATAAACAAAGACTAAATTAAGATTGTATTTTAGAACGAAGAGAAAGAATAGTTGATGCAAATTTTACATTTTTTGTGGGATTTATATATTTTACATTTTATTTTAATTTCAAAATTTATCTTTTATTTTTATCATTTTCATTTCTATTCTCTAAAACAAGCGCCACACCCTAAAACTATAAAATGTAATGGTTATTTCTGCTATTTAAACACTGAACACGAGGTGAAGATCTATTTTGAAAGAGGATAATAGTTTAGTAATTGAAAATCTATTGGATGATTGAGATGGGTGGCAGAGTGGAATGTTTGTGACACTCTTAAGCAAAAATTAAAAGAACGAGAGAACTCTAAGTTGTAGTTAGCATTCAATATGTGATCATGCAAAAAATAAATTTTATGCAGATAGAAAATTGTGGTTGTGATGCCTTAGTCTAACTTGAGTTTTAATTCCAAACAAGTACTTTTAGTGGTTGAATTATAAATAAATCATACTTTAAAGTTTAAATTAAACAAAACTAATACAACAATATAATCCCAATATAACCAATATACGGTCGAACAATAACATGTTCTATCCAATATGTGGCCAAAATAACCTATAACATAATTTATTCATACTCTGCATGGTAATGGAAAGTGATAATAGCTACCGTAACAAGTGTCATGGCTTGTTCAGGACATAATAAATTGCTTAATTATATGCCCCAATGTGCTATTCTATATTACTAGCTCCTTCAAAGAACATTTGTCAGAGTCGTTTTTTTTAAAAAAATGTATTTGTGTTTAAAATTCAATTTTATTACTCTTTTTATAACAGACAACAACACTATGACACTTATTGAAACCTTTTAGTCCAAGAGGTTTTGGCAATAGTCCATTTAATAAATGAATTGTGCTACATAATAGAATCTAAGGTTGGCTTCTTTCTTCTCGATGTAATTATAAGTTTTCTAAATGAATGCTTATCTCACAAAACAATCTTATAATCAAAAGGTCATTTAATCTAAAATTATTTTAAGTCAAACATATTTAACGATAAAATTTTTAAGTGATAAATTATTAAGAAGTAGATGTATTTTATTGATAATTATAGTATTAATAAACTCCTTTTAAGCTACCATCAATTGTATAATTCCACATTAACAAAATCTCTAGATTCTTTCATTTCAATATGTATGTGATTTATTCATGTGCCTTTCTCATTAGAAGCATGTTAGGATGTTAAACAAATAGCAAAATATGAGAATGAATATGGGTGGTTTTGGAGAAAGCCAAGGCATGTGTGCAACCTTTGATGGAGAAGGAGCATGTCAAAGCTTCTACCTTTTAGGGATTAGATTACATGGCACAATACCTAGATGAGGCATGTGTCAATTCTAGATTTTTTATGTTATCCAATGATGTTTTAGTCATTGATGAGAAGTATTATGAAACTCAAGAAGTTTGGTATGATGAGAAGAGTAGAATTTGAAATTTTCATCTTGATAAAGAAAATAGTGGAAAAGGTTATACCATAAGAAAGAAGTGAGGATAGTTTAGAAAAAAATATTTTTTTTAAAAAAAGAAAAAGAAGAAGAAGAAAGGTGTATTAGAGAAAAATGGAGTTGTAGATTAATTCCAATGCTATTCTCCTCAATAGTGGGCTGGGTTGATAGGTTAATCCATTTTGTTTGTCTTACTTACCGTCTCTTCATTTTCTCAATTATGTGTCATTTTTAATGTGTTCTTTTTCTCTTATTTAGATGTATATTTCACCCTCTACTTTTCAACTCATAACTAAGCAAAAAATTTCTCTCTCTCAACCATATCAAATTATTTGTCTTTTATCTTTGCATGTATACTTATTATTTTCGACATCATCACATCTTCTTTTCTCACACCGCTGAAAATTATTTATTTTTAAAATAATACTATTAAATAATTTTCAAAATCAAAAAAGTAAAAGTATAGTTCAACACTTTATTATAGTAGTATTATTTTTTAAGAAGGAAAAAAAAAAGGGAAAGAGATTCTAACAGAGAGTTTTGTAGATTCTGAAATCTTTGTGGGGACTGCGGCGTTGGACATGACAGAATGACATGCGTGTCAGTTGAAGCGCGTGAGGGAATCTGATGAAGGCAGCTATATAAGGAGGCAAGTTGAGTTGCGTCAGCCTCTTTGCCCCGTTTTATTGCATCTCAGAGGCCGATTCTTTCGCCGCTTCTCTCTTTCCTTGTGGTTAGTTTCTCTTCTTTCAGATCTATCATCTTTCAACCATGCTCCAGCTCCTACTAGATGCATTAACCATCGTACCTATCCCATTCTTCTTTCCGTGATTCTGGATTTTGCTGCATCTCATTGCTTAGGTCGCGGTTCTCTGAATTTGTATATTTTATGCATATGCATGTGATTCATATATGCTGTGATTCTGTGAATGCATAAAATATCGCAAAAACGCGTTGATATTTTTCAATGTGCTTGAGGAATGAATACTCACTGCTATGGTTCTGGAAGTTGAGCATTTTAACCTTGATCTTTGTTCTGTTTCCGGTGGCTGAGTTCCCTATGGTGGCCTGTATAATTTATTCTTTTTAGAATATGGATTTCAAGGAAAATTAATAGATCTGTGTATGAAGTGTTGTTTCCGGTCAAGGTGCTGTTTCCTTTTGCGCAGTCTTGCTTGCACGCCAAGTATTTGATTTAAAGTGGAAAATTTATTTGTTATGTATTGTGCTCCTTAAATATACTAGGAAAGGAACTGAGAGGGTGGCTGGGTTTCATTTTTTATAATTCACTCCTGCAATCCATTTATGTCAGGTGTTCTCGTGTTGCTCGTAACAAAATGGTTGGAAGTGTTGACGCTTTGAATGAGGGTTTGAGAATCAACGGAGCAGTTGAACCGTTGCCTGAGGACTTTGATGCAACAGCTGTAATCATAGATCCCGTGCCTTCTGCAGTTGTAGACAATGGCATTCTGAAGGAGGAGGCGCAGATCAATAAAGGAAAAGAAAAAAGAGAAATAGTACTGGGAAGAAATGTTCATACCACATGTCTAGAAGTCACAGAGCCCGAGGCAGATGACGAGATCACTGGGGACCGGGAAGCTCATATGGCAAGTGTGTTGGCCAGATACAAAAGAGCCTTGACTGAAAGGACAAAGCACCATTTAGGTTTGACAATATTTGCTCTTTTGATCTTATTGCTTTCTTGACTACATTTATGTTACGTTCTATTGGGGAAACCAACCAAATTATTCAGATCATTATACTGCTTTTATTTTTTTCCCTTGGGATTTTGCTTAATTCATATGAGAGATTTGGCACTGTGATTTATGACTAGACAATTGACACACGGCAAAGTCAGTTAGCTCCATTGGTGGTGTCAACCTAACCCAGCACCAGCGCTCACCAATTGGCACTGTACTTGTACTTCATTCTTAGCTCACCTACTTCCCTGTCATCCTCTGATTGGCTTATGTTCCACTTTTATCTCTAGTGGAAATCCCATCAAGTTTTTGTCATAACTTTGTGGGACACATTTAACCTACCTGTATTATTCAGGGTCAAAAATGTTTCACAAATCTAATGTAAAAACATTAAAATATATATATAACAAAGAATACAGTATGGGATTCTGTTTTCACCCATTAAAATATGCTACAGCTCACAATATGCTAGTCCATAAAAAACAACTTCTGTACTACAATTTTAGTGGTAATTAGCATAACCATGAAAACACCTTAGAATTAGTATCATCTCTACCAAACGCCTAATGTGTGTCCTGAAATCTGGACTTACCTGATGGTTCCAAAATTTGACATTCCAAAACCCCTGATGGTCGTCATGAACTTGCATCCCATCAAATTTGAATTGAACTAAAATCTTAGGATGAATCAATACAATGTAGGAGCTTTCTATGCATGGACATAAATTCAAATCCTGGGTTTTCAAATTGTGAGAGATACTTGGATAAACGATTCTCAGTGTTTCAAGGTTCATGGATGCATATCAATTTAGTTGGATGGTCATTCACTCACATAGTTTTATTTCCCTCATCATTTTATACTGGGGAGGATAATCTATGATTTCTAAGTTTTAGGAAGGAGGCTTGATTGTGTCTGCATGAAATTGCAGTGTTTGATACTTTGACATTATGTGCCTTCATTACTAACTAATCTAGCTTCTTCTGAAGCTGAATAGCACCTGATTTTGAAGTCTCAATGTTGCACCAAGAAAAGCATTAAACTCTTTTAATAGACTCTGCCCTTGTTTATTATTTCTTATCTTCTGCTCAGAATGAATTTATAACTTCCTCTATGATGTTTCCAAATTCTCTTGGATATTGCCTTGGTGCACTGAGCACACAAAAGGATACATTAAGGAAATAATTTTATTAGGATTTTGCATAACTTTTGATGCCAATATACTTCTTTGACTAACCTCTGGAGTTAAGTCTACCTCGTACTTAATTTATGAAAAATTTATTCCAGGCTACCCCTATAATTTGGATTTCGATTATGGTGCACTCACGCAACTTCAGCACTTTTCCATAAACAACCTTGGAGATCCATTTATTGAAAGCAACTATGGTGTCCACTCCCGGCAGTTTGAAGTTGGTGTTTTGGATTGGTTTGCCCGATTGTGGGAACTGGAGAAAAATGAGTACTGGGGCTATATAACAAACTGTGGTACAGAAGGCAATCTCCATGGCATCCTAGTTGGGTTAGTTTCAGCTAATCTTATCTAGTTTAACTTCAAAATTTGTTAAGCTTGTAAAGAATATCTAATATGGTTATATATGACATGAGCAGGAGAGAGGTCTTTCCAGATGGGATTTTGTATGCCTCACGGGAGTCACATTATTCTGTGTTTAAAGCTGCTCGAATGTATAGAATGGAATGTGAGAAGGTTGATACTCTTTGGTCTGGGGAAATTGATTGTGATGATTTCAAGGCCAAGCTTCTTAGTCACCAGGATAAGCCAGCAATTATAAATGTGAACATAGGCAAGTTTCTTCATCATTGTTTCTCTCTCTCCCATCCCATGTCTCCCCTCCTCTTCACTTTGTTGATTCTGGCTCATCCAACTGAGACAATTGCAGGTACAACTGTGAAAGGGGCTGTGGATGATCTTGATCTGGTCATAAAGAAACTTGAAGAAGCTGGATTTTCACATGACAGATTCTACATCCATTGTGATGGGGCTTTGTTTGGTCTCATGATGCCTTTCGTGAAACTAGTATGTGCAAATGTTACCATAATGATGAAATTTTCATCCGCTATCTTCATTTGTTCTATTAGAAAACTTTGATGTAAACTTTGTATTAGTGAACATCATTTTGGTTCTTCCATGCATAACGTTTCTATTTTATGGTGGCTCATTTTATCATGCATTTTTCACTCCTGGTATAAAGTCATAATTTTTAAATGATAGTAGAAACATGTATGCTTTAAAGTTTGTTGATCAACCCACTTTATATAATGTATAAACATGATTGTCATTGATTATTTACATACCCATGAAACTGCACCATTTTTTTTCCTTTCATTTTCAGACTGGGAATGTTCATTTTGTTCTAAACCGGTTATATTTAAAAATGGACAAGATTAAAATTTCAGGCTACTTGGCCAACCCATCTTATGTTTTGGACAGTTTATCTGAGTAGTTGCTAAAACAAGAAAAATTGAGAGCTATTCCTGTAATTATGTGAACCTCACCATATTCTATATTATTTGCTTTCAGGCTCCAAAAGTTACTTTTAAGAAGCCTATTGGCAGTGTTAGTGTTTCTGGCCACAAATTTGTAGGGTGTCCCATGCCTTGTGGTGTGCAGATAACAAGATTGGAGTATGTAAATGCTCTTGCCAGGGATGTGGAATACCTTGCTTCTAGGGATGCCACGATCATGGGTAGTCGGAATGGCCATGCTCCCATATTCCTTTGGTATACCTTGAATCGGAAAGGATATAGAGGTTTTCAGAAAGAAGTACAGAAATGCTTGCGAAATGCCCACTACTTCAAAGGCCGCCTTGTTGAGGCTGGGATTGGTGCAATGCTTAATGAACTGAGCAGCACGGTTGTGTTTGAGAGGCCACATGATGAGGAATTTATACGCAAGTGGCAGTTAGCATGCAAAGGGAATATCGCACATGTGGTGGTGATGCCAAACATCACTATTGAGAAGCTTGATGATTTTCTGAACGAGCTTCTGGACAAGCGTGCTACCTGGTTTCAAGATGGAAAGGATCAACCTTACTGTATATCATCAGATGTAGGTGAAAAGAATTGCCTTTGTGCTTTGCACAAGTAATTGCAGCATCCCATCTAGAGTTTACTGCTGTAGTTGGTTTTTGGAGTGTTTATGCAGTTACGTCACTATGTTCTATCAGGATTTTGATGCAATTAATAACATTTAGAATCGTCTTTGCTGTCAATATTCCCTTGCCTCTATTATTATTGTTTTTGCCCATTACTTGGCCTGTTATTAACATACTGTTTGGTTTCCCCGTTGAAAGTAATTGTAACCAAAGTAAAGCTAAAACAAAAGGATGAAAATTTGCAAAAAGAAGGCTTGCGTAGGAGATGCTCTGATTTATTTCGTTTCCTTAGTTTTAAGTCAAAGATAAAGCAAATATAGAGACCAGAAAATCTTAATTAGAACTTATGATCATATATTTGTCTTAACCCATAGGCACTTCATTCTATAACTTATATGTGTAGTGGTATTATTGAGATATTGAGACATTTTTACCACGGTTTTTAAAATTCAACAAATGTTAATAAGCGTTCTCCAACCTAAGTTATTCTTGCGAAGGCAACAGACTTATAAGAGTGCTTATTATTTCATGATTTTCTTTAGGCAAATACATTTTGAAACCATGAACAAATTGATAATAGAAAATTTTAATTAACAATTATGGAATTTTTGTATTAAAAATTAGGATGGAAATGCATTAGAAATCATGAGATCACTTCTTCGGCCCGCAGCCCAGCAAATGTAGGTTGGGATATTAAATTTTGGAAACTGTTATTCCCAACAGAAAATTGATATTCCCACAATCTCAACTAATATGTTTGAAATTCCAAAAATACCCTACAGAAATGCAATTCTTTGGAGCAAAATACACAACAGAGACATTTGCATTGTTTTAAGTGATAAACTGAATACACACAAACGTGTTTCCATGAAACAAAACCTTTTAAGACACCATAAACATGTTTTCTATATTTTGCTCCACATAAAATTTTCCTTAAATTTTTTAAGTTTCATTTAGACTTAAATATATTTTTTATAACTGTAATATATCACTTTTCAGTTTACTACATCATACTTTCACACTTTTTTGATCTGTTAAGTAATATTAATGTGATAAACTAACAAAATATTACATCATAAATTAACTAATAATGTGAAAGACTAATAAAATATTATATTATCACTTAATAAACTTAGACTAATGTAGGTACCAAAAATAAAATTTTAAAAATATTAGGTAGTAAAATAATTAAAAAATAATTTTTAGGTAATAAACTATATACATATATAGAGAGAGAGGATAGAGAGAGAGAGGTGTATCAAAAAGATATTCAAGTCTTTCATTCAAGTCCCTAAAATTAATTCTTTTTGTCTATTTTAGTCCCTAAACATATTTTATTATTATGACTGAGTGCCTGGACTAGAGATCAAAATAAAAATAAAAAAATTAATTTAGGAACTTAAATAAAATCCTAAAAAAATTAAGGACTGAAGTGAATTATTCTTAATTTCAAGTACTGATGTGATAGCAAAATACAATTTCAATGACTAAATTGGCCATTTCCTGAAACAATAATAATTAATGAGGCACTCAAGAATCTCTGAAATGCCACCTATAGTTTGTTTCAAGTAGATGTATTTGGAGGACTATCTTATGGTGCAGGGCTACGTTTTTAGCCAGCCAAGTAAACAGAAAATAAATAAAAAAATCCACACTTGAGAACTTATTTCAAAACCCAATAACAACGTTGGATCCATCCAAAATACGTCCTCCCAAATCTCGGAAGTTGAAATTTGGCATAATGTTCTTATTAAATCATAATCTAAGGTCTCCATAGGCTCAAAACTTCACAGTAAACACAATATTATCCATACAGGACATATAGTTTGGTTATTATAACATTGAATGTTTAGACGAAGTTATCTGGGAATGAAAACAGAACAGAATGCAACGATAATAAGCCATCAAATCCTTCTCCATTACTTCAGTTTGGTGAATAGCTTCGGTGCAACCTGCATTACAGGATTATGATGTTATACACAAGCAAACCAAATGACTCGATGCTTATTTACTAACTAAAAAATAATACTTACACATTTGTCAATACAAGACCAATAATCAAAATATTGTCCAGTGCAGTGTTTCTGCCCAGAATCATCACCATGTATCCTTTTAATGCACGCCTGTAGCAATTCAAACAATTACTTTTCTCGGCCAAGCAAGAACTTAATTTGAAGAAATAAAAAATTAAGGCATAACAAAAATTTGACAATTTATCACTCACTCAGGGTGTCAACTATCTATTCAACTAACAAGTCAAAATCTAAGGTGCCACAAAAGATAAATGAGCACTAGTTCTCTACTACAAAGAGGGGAGCCGATTAAAAAAAAAGAGGGAAGCCCCCACTCATGTAATCTTTTACTTTTTTCAATAAAAAAAAATGAGCCTAAAGATCTTCACCCTAACCCCAAGTCCTCAAAGCTGTAATTTTGAGGCCTTGCTTCTTATTAAGTTCCTTTTGTAGTTTTGTGTCAACTCTCCCATAATTATGTGACAAATACTTAGGGTTCGTATAGAAGAGCTTATTTACAGCGTATTTAGACTTATCTTGTGACAAGTACTTGTGCAAGAGATTACAAGAGGATTCAGGATGCATGCCACAACCTCGACACCCATAGCAGTTGCAATAGTAAACAGAGTTGCGACCCCAGATGCAAGGAATTCCGCAATGCAATAGTGCTATAGTGGCTATTTAACAATGCTGTTTGGGAGAGCTTATGAAAATAGAATAATAGATTATATTATGTCCATAAGCTGTTTTCATCTAATTTAAACAAGCTCCCCAGCATAGATAATGAAAACAATTTAACCCAATTTCCTCTTCAATTGTAGAAACAAGTTATACATAAGTACTTAACAGATAAGCACTAATTCAATAAGCTCTTAATGAAGCTGTTTACCCTAACTGACCCTTATTCACATGCTAGCAATCCAGCTACCAGCACTTATGTACAAACTTTCTAAACGTGGAGCAGAATCTACCCCCCCCCCCCCCCCCATACACACTGAAGAACACGGCAGAAGTGTTGCATTCGCCATAGAGTATGAGAGTAAAGAACACAGCAGAAGTGTTGCATTCGCCATAGAGTATGAGAGAGTAGCAAAATACATCAGAATAAAGGAAAAGTAGCAAGGATTATCATTGTGTAGCTTAACATAATAATCCAGTTTCATCACTATCAGGCCCACTCAATAGCTATCAAACATTCAGATAATAAGATCATATACCCTAAGCCAAAGACACCAGAAAACTCCAATATTTTCTTCACTACATTGCATTTCTTTGTTCTCTTCACTTCTTGAATCTTGCTAGTACTCTCTTCATCCCTTTTTTTCTTATACATACCCCACTATAGATTCTCAAGATATATATATTAGTAGACCATGTCATAAATTATACTACTCCAAAAGGGACAATATAATTAGCCAATAACTGTAAAGTTCAATTACAGTGACAGTCTATCACTGATTTTAAAATCCAGAAAATAAAAGAATAGTGTTTAAATTAAGAATAAATATCATCTTCAAATGATACAGCTTATTATTCTACACTTCAAAAAAGCACACCTGGTATTCCAGTAATGGTTTTACACATTTTGGTTTGCAAGACTCTTCAAGATATCTCTTCTGATCAACAGGTTCCTCGTCGGCCCTAGAATCATGACAAAATCCAAACATAAATGAAATGCAATAAATAGGAGAGAATGCCATAAAAAAGAAAATAACACAAGCAGAAGAACTCAGCAGGCAGCAGAAGCTATTGACCGTGACTCCACAATTACATTGAAGTACCAAAATTAAACCAACCAAATTCCAATATATGGCAAACTTTTCATAAGCAGACAAGCTAATTGGTGACACATTAATTATTAATGTGGCAACTTTAAATCGGCACTAGCAAAACCATTAATACAAGGGAAAAGAAAAAAAAAAAACTCAAAGCTTTCGCAACCAAGTGCAGGGAACCAGGTATATGAAACGGATAAGAGAGAACTTACCAATGAAAAGGGGTCAAGTCACTCTATTTGTCTGGGTCCTATCCTAAGAGATTATGTTTATTGAATCGAGCACCCGACCATCAAAAAACTCATTCAAAGCATCATTTTAAAAGGAATTTATCCCACACACAACATAAAGTAAATCAAAACACGAGCAATCATTTCAACACAAACACCGAATATATAGACTATTTATCACGAATTAGGTAGCAACAAACAACATCAGTGGCAATCAAATTCAAAGAGAACCCCCAAATGACGTTCGAATCCACACAAAATCTGTGGCAACCAAGCGTGCGCTAAATAGCCCATTATTGCAATCGGTTAACAAAGGAAAGGCCTAGATAAAAAAGAAGGAAAATTGCAGCGAAATTTCGAAACCCTAGATTTGAAAAGCGAGGACATATATAATCAAAGAAAAAGAATAGATATAGCAGATGAGAAATGAAAGAAAGAGAGAAGCTTGGAGGCTTACATTGCAGAGCAGAGCAGTAGGGGTGGTCCGTGGAGCTGTTGTTTGGGTTTTGAAGAGCTTTGTACTTCTGATCAAATAATACCCCCACTTCCCCTGCTTGCTTGGATTCAATTAGGGTTGCATCCGATTTGCCAGTTTTGGTCAAATTATACTTCAATTACATTTTTGTGCCTCTTTCTTTCTTAATTTTACTTTTTAATTCATTACAATATTTTTTATGGTCATTAAATAAAACATATACAACTAAAATATAGAGCGGGAAAAAAGGGGAAATGCATCTCACTTCTCTCTTTTTCTTAAAAACAAAAACAGCATAATATTTGTCTAATTCAGATTTAAGGTGTTATACTGCTTGCATCATATCAATTATGGATATTAGAAAATAGAACCAAAGTTTAAGACTCTTTTTTCGATAATTATATATCATTCCACTACGACAACTTAACTAAGACTTCGAGATTGAATTGAAACAACTTTTATTAATACCAGCATAAACACATACGTCTACATTTGTATTTATATTGGACTAAAGTTTATATAATTTATTTTATTATTATATTATAGTATAAAAAATGTGAATAATATATATAGATGTAAAAAAGTTATAAATATTAGATAAATTATTCTTCGTTCCATAATGCTCAATTTGATCCATTTATTTTTAATAGATTTAATTAGATTTCTTATTTTTTAAAATAAATTTCTTTATTTTTAAAAGTTTAATTAGATTTTATGTTATGTAGAATGAATTTAATTTCATTTCATTTCATTCTGTTAACTTCAAACATTTAAAAAAATGCAGTCAAATTTAGTTTTAAATATTACTAAATTTAATCAATTTTTTTAAAAAATAAGAAACTTAATTAAAAACTTTTAAAAATAAAAGGACCAAATTAAATATTTTAAAAATAAGAACCTAATTAAAATTACATTTCAGATGAACAGTAGAACTACATTAAGTAAAAAAATTATCAAATAAAAATCAGCAAAAAAATGGATTTAAAATGTCACATTTAGAGGGACAATGTATTTACTATCAGTAATAGAATTTATGGCATCTGATGAAAATTGATTCACTGCATTATTTTCATATGCTGATGGCTTACTGGTGTCATGTTCATTAGCAGCAGCAAACTTCCTTAATGCTCAGTGGTTCCATCAAACAAAATTAAAGAATTTATATTACTAATAAGATAAGATTATTTGATAGTGAAAATACAGACTGAAAATGTATTCTTATATTATATAAAATGAAGAGAAACATCTGCAATACATTCATGTCCAAGGGAACAGTTTAAGTAAAAAAATAAAAATGAAATTAAGGAAAATGTCCTATCAATCTTCACTCCACCAATGGTCATTGTTCTATTTTTACTCTCACCAAGAACATGCTAACTGACAGTGCATCAATACTTACAAATTAAGAAATGCACATCCGAAAAAGTAACAGACAATCAACCAAAGCACACACATAATCTAAATATGTAATATTATTAGAAAGAAGAAAAAAAACGATGAAGAAGGAAGCGCCATCAACAAGAAATTAAGGAAAAGAGAGTTTTACAGAAAGAAACGAAGAAGAGGGTGTGAGTGAGAGAAGAGACCAGTTTCACGCAAAGAATGAAATGTATTATCGTGCATAGTAGTAGTTATAGGGAGTCTTCAAAAACCAGTGGATTTTTTATTTGCGAATTGAAAACTCGAAAATCGTTGGCAAAAGAATTTGTAACTAAATGTTCATCCACTCTATGCATTCTGTTGTGTTGTTGCGGTTACACATGAGCTGATAATTTCTTGATTAATTTACAGATAAAATTGACTAAGTAAAAATGGACACTAAAAGAGAATATCCATTTTATATATTGTTATTGATAAAGGTACGTGTGTAACCTATAGACTGTAGCCGAATGATGAAGAAGAAAAAGCCAGTTCAGCAGTTTTATAAGCAGTAACTATCTTTAAAGTTAGCATTACTTTTCAAAAAAACACTAAAGATGACTTTATTGTGGGCTCCCATGTTATTTATTTTGTGAAAATGCATTACTTATCCTTCGGACACTCCACCACCAAAGAATAATATATTTACAAGGCAACTATAGAAAACTTTATTTATAGTATTAGCTAGCTTTTCGATATTTTTTCATTTCACCTATTCCTTGATAAAAACAAGAAATCAGTTATCAGTTATCACTTAGCATATTTCTTTTTTCTTCGGAGTACATAACAATTGAGAAGTTAGAGCTTGTGAAACTAATCAACCATACATAAATGAAAAAACACAATGAAAAGTTTCACTGGTTTTCAAAATAACAATATTTTCTCTAAAAGATCAAATGTTTTATCTAAAATTAAAGTAAATAATATAATATTTAAAATAAGTAGTGTAATATTAAAAATGGAAAATATTAAAGAGGCTAACTTGATTTCATTTCCGTGTTGGGACAGAATATGTAATATTTAGAGGAACTTTTCACTAAAAATAGAAACATGATAAGTTATAAGGTTAGGTATTATTAATTTCAAGTAGTATTTGGAAAGACATTATAATATGAGTTGTTACTTAAAATCACACACAAAGTATTGGATGAGAACAAACAAACAACACTACAGTATGGAATAACAGAAATAAAATATGGAATTTACATTATTTGACATCACTTGTCCATGCATACAGTAACACTTTAACAAAAATACTCTCTATTTTTTCAAAATAAAATTAAAAGCTTTTCATAAACAAAATTAAAAAAGTTCCTCAAATTAATTGGTATATCACCTTACAAACTCATGTCTAAATTAATCAAGACTCAAGAGTTGCCACAAATGATACCGTTTTTCTTTCATACTAGCAAGGTATCCGTGTGAATGCACCAAATATTCCCGTTTTAACACATATTTAAAATATAGTTATTTATTAACTTAAATATTCATATTAGACAGACATAATTAACTAATTAAGTTCTTTAAAATAATTTAATATAAAATTATTTTAATTTCAATTTTGAATAATTATATTTTAAATTATGTCCATCATTGCATAATTATATATTTGATCAAATAAATTATAAATTAAATCAAGTACATTTATTCATTATTTGATTAATAATATTAATTTCTAAATTAACAGAATCTTATTAATATAATTCAACTCAGTTCTTCATCTTGTTTATGTTTATGTCGAAAAGATTACAACATTTATGTGATTTCTATACATGTGATATCAATTATAAAAAACTTATGATATTATTGACGAAGTATAATTTTAAAAAATTATAATAAAAATATTAATTTTGATATATTTATTAATCATAGAATCAAAAATAATATTTTACAATAAATATATTAAATAATTAGATTTAAATTAATTTTAGTATAAAATTTAACCTCATAAAATAAATATTATTCAAAAAATATTTATTTATAAAATTATTTAAAAAAATTCTTTAGTAAAGGTAATTTTATAAGATTTAAAAATAAAAATATTATTGAGTCTTAAGCATGTAGTTTGGTTAGATATTCATAGCAAAATTATTTCGTGTGAAGAATACTTATGGTCTCTATCATAAAAAAATAGAAACTACTTTAATTTAGGATATTATTGGAGAAGTAATTTTAAATTATTTTTTAATAAAAATAGATTTATTAGATTAGTTATGTTGTATTTATTATATGCTTATGTAAAAAATAACATTATTTTATAAATATTAATAAACAAAAATTTCGTATGTAAAATTATTAAACAAAGAGATTTGTAATTCATAATGATTAAACCTAAATCATAAAAAATGTTGAGTCTTAAGTATCAAACTGTATTAAATAGATTTGTAGTTCATAATAATTTTACTTAATTCGAGTAGAATTATCTATATTAAATGTTACATATAATTTCAACAAAAAAAAATTAAAATTAGTTTAATTGTGATATTATTAACGAAGAAATTTTAAATTATTATGTAATACATATTTGATAAATTAATTTTAATATATTTCATCATATACTTTGTAAAAACATTTAACATTATTATATAAATATTAATTGATAAAAATTTTGTAAATAAAATTATAGACATAGAATGAAAATATTATTTTGTAATAAATATATTAACTAATTATATTTAAATTAATTTTTAATACATAAGTTTTGACATCATACTATAAGTATTAATAATTATAATAATATTAATAATAAATAAATTAATGTATCAAATAATATAATTAA
This sequence comes from Glycine max, assembly GCF_000004515.6. Lineage (NCBI taxonomy): Eukaryota > Viridiplantae > Streptophyta > Magnoliopsida > Fabales > Fabaceae > Glycine > Glycine max. The sequence continues at coordinate 3,963,271 of NC_038251.2, read as the reverse complement.
ATAAAATTAATATTAAATTAATAAAACAATATAGTTATTACATATAAATAGTCATGCAACTATAACATAAAAAGATTAAAAGAAAAAGGAAGAAAAAAAAAAGAAAAGAAAAAAGAAGATAACATAAAGAAAAGAAAAATAGGTATAAAGAGAAGAAAGAGAAAAAACGAGTTGAGATTGGAGAAAGAGATAGACCTGACGGTAGAGATCATAATTTTGAGCGGTCAATTTTTTAGTAAATTTTATTATCAAAGAGAGACAGGTGTCCTCTAACTTTCTCAATTTAAATTGTTAATTCATTGGTAAGTGTGTCAATTTGTCAAAGTAGTAAAGTTAAAATAAAAGTTCGAATGTCGAATTTATAAAGATGATTTGTACTAGCGTTGATAAATACTCAATTTATGAGCAAGAGATAAAAAATTACAACGAATAGAAGAAAGAAGGATTTGAAATTAAAAGGGCAAAAGAAACAAAAATTGCATTAATAGATAGTAAAAAAAGTTGCATTACAAGGATGTTAGTTGTTAGGCCCCAAACAGAAGGATTTTAGCCTCTCATTATCATGAGAGACTTTACACTTTAGGAGTTGATGTGGATAAAATAAAAGAGATGGATAGAGGAAGAAAAAAGGGATAATGAACGTAGAAAGAAGATTTCTCCCATTAAAGATAAAGAACATAGAAAGAGGGATTCGCGCTAAGTATTTTTTCGTGGACTTCTTCGCGCTAAGCGTGAATTAGCTGCTAAGTGAGAAAACGTGTTGAGTTTGTCTTGTATGCTAAGCGAAATGTTCCAATTTTTAACTTTTCTTTAAGACTTTTTTCTTCTAGTTTTTGTATCAATTTTCCTTTAAAACACTTGAAATTTTCTTCTTTCTACTTCTGCTCATAAAAAATTATAATGATATTAATTTCTTCATTATTTCATTAAAAATAACATTAAAGTGAAGAAATTATAATCATTTTTAATTAAAATTAACTATCAATTTAACTCAAATTTTACCATTATCATAAGTAGAAGACATGCTCTTAGTCTCTTAGGCCATCTCAATAAGGATAATGATTCTTGGAAGGAGATCTTAAAGTTAAAATCTGATCTTCTTAAAATTTACTATTAGAGTTGACATCCAAATCTACACTGATTCCATGTGAAAATTTGATTCTTCTATAAAAACCACCAAGATTTGTACTGTTTCAAAAAAAATAAAAAATTTATCTTCCTATCCAGCAAAGACTTACAGGTAACAACTGTTATGAAGGAGAAAAAATAGAAGGAAAGGAAGGAAGGAGATGAAAAAAAAAAACTAGTAAAAATGAAATAAAGAAATTGAAAAAAAAAGACAAATTTGGATTGATGAACACCCAATTTGTCTCACATGTTGTTGATGAGAACATAGATGGTAGTCGAGAAGGGGAGAAAGGAGAGTGTGGGGGGTCACGTTGAAGGGAGGAGAGCATGAGGGTTTGTCATGCGGCGGAGGAAGGTGAGGGTAGGGGTTTGGGATAGAGGGAGGTGAGGGTGGTGGGGTTTGCGAAGGGAGCAAATGGTGGGTAGTGCGACGGAGGGTGAGGGGCCGGAAATATGAGAGAAAGCAGAAAGAGAAAGGAAGAGAGTGAGTGGTGGGGAACATGATTGAGTAAAAAGAAAGGAAAAGGAGGACAGGGTGAGTGATGGGAGAGCCTGTGAGAGAGAAAAAGAAATAGAAAAAAGGTGAATTTCTTATGAAACTTAAAAAAAAATATTTAAGATTTTAAAATGAGATTTAATAAAAAAAAGTGATTAAGATTTCAAATTAGAAATGTCCTTATATTTCGTCTACTTGGACACATCAGAGTCTTCATCAACTCATTCTACAACGACATCTATTTGTGGTGACCGTTAAATGACTTTTAACTTTTTTTTTAACAAAGGAATGATTATTCTGTGTTATTCTGTTTAATTGACGGTTCTCGAAACTAATATCAGATTATTATCTTCTATTTAGTTGTGCCATTCACCTTTCTCTTTAGCCAATCATGTCTAACTTTAAAGTGTGCTTCTCTGTTTGAAAATATAAAATAGAAAGTGTTTGGAATCAATTTTGTGACTTCATATCACATACAAGAGTGAAAAAATTATCTAGAAATAGCTTCCTAAAGAAAAACTACGTACTGTATACATGTGTTTCTCCAACAGGAATATTGGAGCACCTGCAATTGCTTATGATCACTTATTTTTTCATCCATCTTCTTGTCTATTTCTATTTTTCTTCTCATCTCTCCCTTTCTTTCTCATTACCTGATTTATTACATCTTTTACTTTCCTATCTATCCAAAGTTGGGGTGGATGTTCAACTCTTTCCGGTTTCCATATAAATCTTTATGAAGTATGCTTGAAACCATTATCACAATTCTCATTTCGATCAGAGTCCCGCTGTTTCACACGAATACATGTGCACATTTTCTATTGGTTAATTGGAAGTTAAAAAAGAAAAAGAAAAATTAGGGTGTTTTACTGTAAATCACGGTGAGTAATTCGTATATTTTTTATACCAAACAGTATTACTCATTTCATAAACATACACTTGTAATTACCAAAGAAAGAAAGAAAAAAAAATCAAATTAATAAAACCAGATCTTATAGCTAGCTAGGCAGAGGCATATAGAAAAGAAAAAGGTGATGGAAATCACGAGCATAAGGATCAAATCAAACTACTCCAAGTCCAAGATGATCAACAAGCTTTGTTAAAGCAAAAGTAATTGCCATGGCCATCCAACCCCCAATCAAAACCCTGAAAGTGGACTTAACCCTGGGTGCTTTCCCTAAAAAGGCCCCCAAATCTCCAAAGACAATCAAAGCAAGGGTGACAACAGCCGCCACCACAGCCAGCCTAGCCTTATAGCTATTGACAAAGGCAGCACCAAGTAGTGGCACCCCTGCCCCAACAGCAAAGGCAAGGGCAGAGGCAAAAGCAGCATAATAAGGGTTTGGCAACTTATCCTTCTGATCCATGTTTCCCTCTCTTTTCATCTGAGCCAACTCAATATCATACTGTGAGTAAACAGAAACAAACTCTCCAATGGCCATGCTGCATGCTCCAGCCACCAACCCTGCCACCCCAGTTAGTATCATGCTCTTAACATCCTTCCTCACAGCTCCAACTCCCATCATGAGGGATGCTGTTGAGAGCAACCCATCATTGGCACCCAAAACAGCAGCTCTAAGCCACTGTGCCCTCTTCGCATAGTCAAAACCCTTCTCCTCCTCCCTCAACTGTGCTTCCACGTCCAAGTTTAACATCTTTGAAGGGCTTTTGGCTTCTCTAGGATCAAGGTCATGACATGGTTGAACATTGTTTGCCATGGCTAGCTGCAAGAGAAATATTAATAAAAGTTATAGGAGGATATATGAAGTGTGGAGAGCACACGCCTTTGGATAAAGAAATTTAATTATAGATGGAGAGCCAAGAGGGAAGGAGAATAGGGTAGTGGGAGACAGGTAGGACACTGAGTAATTTTTGAATCTAATACGCTTCATACTTAGAAGGAAGAGAACCCCAATGGGTATACGAAAGATATATAATAAATGCTTTATATGATATAATAATATCAGAGAGTCGAGATTCTCATCTTCTCTTCACTCATATTTAGCTTTAGCATCTCACGGCTCTCACATTGTGTCATCAAAAGTTTAAGGTGTCGGAATTTTTTTAAACCGTGTGTTGTGCACCATGAATCATAAAAAAAAAAAATAATATTCACAATTTAAACTTCTATTACAGTCCAATAAAAACTTAAGTCTTTGCCAATTCGTCATATACAAAATATAATGCTAACATATATGTTCTTTCATGTAAAGGAAATGAAGGAAAATTTAATGTTCTTTCACGATCTACACTTTTTCTTTTTTCTTTTTGTTGAATCACAATGCACACTTATACTATCGTTGTTTCGTGTAAGGTACGTGTGCGTATTGACATTAAAAATTACAGTTGTTATTATAAAAATCTCAAATATGTACTCATATTTTGGTGGAAGTAACATCTGCCAAATTGCCGAAAATGGAACTATATTATATACATGAAACCAAAAAATGGTAAAGGAAAATAAATAGTGTCCATCCCCAGGGCCTTTTCAAATAATATTCTTCTATAATTGCAAATGTTCAACAGGCACATTAACCTTCACATCAACAATACAACAATCTTATCAAGGTAGAATCTTAGTGGCTTTAATGCCCTCCGGGTGTAATTTTTTCCTAATTTATCAATTGGATTATTTTTGAATTATTATTTATTTTTGAGATAATTCTTAATAGGTGTTATAACTTTTTTTTTAACTAAAGTCATAAATTTTTTTATGACTTCAATTATTTTTTTTTATTCATGTCTTTTGAAGTCATAATTTTTTTTTACATTTATCACTTTGAAGTTGTAAATATTTTTTTAATTTAATTATTTAATAAATTAATATTTTTTTACTTTTCTAATTTTATTTAATATTTTGTATATATTTTTATATGATTTTACTTAATATTTTATAGATTTTTTGAATATTTTTTATTTAATATTTTTATATTTTATATTAATGTTAAAGAATTTATTTTTTTTGTAAATGAAAAAATAATGCAAAATACTTAAATCAAATAATGAAAAACAAAATAATGTCCTAGGAATTAGGACACTAATTAATATATTATATTTCTCTTTAATAAGTATTATTCATTTTATATTAATATATTATGTTGTTTTTCATTATTTGATTTAAGTATTTTTTATTACTTTTTTCATTTACAAAACAAATCAAATTTTTTAACATTAGTAAAAAAATTATAAAATATTAAATATAAAAAATATATTAAATAAAAAATACTAAAAATATATGTAAAATATATTAAATAAAAAATATTAAGAAATATATAAATATTAAATAAAATCATATAAAAAATATTAAATAAAACTAAAAAATTAAAAAGAAACATTTATTTATTAAATAATCAAATTAAAAAGAAGCATACCTCAGGCTCTTATTCATAGAACTAAAAAATCAAAAAGAAGCATACCTCAGGCTCTTATTCATAGAACTAAAAAATCAAAAAGAAGCATACCTCAGGCTCTTATTCATAGAAGCTATAATACCATATCAAGGACCAAGTCAAGCTGGTACTTAAGCTGTTCCCAAATGACGCTAAGATCGCATTCAATTATGTGATGTTCATATGAGCTACACAATATCGGATGATGAATATTTGGTTATTTACAAAGAAAGAAGGATGACTCTGTTTTCAATGCTTATGACTAGATCAATCCCCACTTTAAAGCAAAAATATTGGCACTACAAAAAGCGTATTAGAGGAAAATGATTTAACCATGTTTTACCCTTGTACTTCATGCAGACTTGGAACTTCTCTATCTATGGTCATACAGCAAGAATGAAGAGGAATGTGGATTTTGGATGTCAAGATCTATCCCCTACAACCAACATACACAAAGCAGATTTTGAAAGTTAGCTGACATGAATCCACCCACCAAAAATCTTTTTTTTCAGGGGTGGTGGTGGTTTATGACCAAGAAATGTTTACCTGTCGCATCTGATTATTGCTGGGCATGGACGCATGGTATGTGCTTTGGATTATAGGCTCCTAAGTAAAAATTTCTTTAGTTGATTTTCTTTATAATTTTCTATGCATATCAAGTGAATGAAATGATTAGTGGAGACATTGTAAGCAGATATATAACTACAGACCAAAAGTTGAGAAGTAACAACAAAAATGCAAAAATAGCTCTCATTCTCATAGACAGTAAGAAAGATAAAAAGACCTACTCTGGTATAAAGTTCTTTGGGCTTTTCCAAATGAGTAGCTTGTAGCTTCGAATTTCTCTTCTCAACTGGAACTGCTGCAAAGTAGTTCCAGTTTCCCTATTCAATTCATAGGCAGGGTATCAAATAGTAAATATATAATTTATTTATAAATAAGAAAAGCAAGAACTGATTTTGAAGTTGGTATTAAAAAAAATCCCTAAGGAAGGATCATACCATTAGAAGTGAAAGTGACTTGTTGAAGCTGTGGTTGAAATCCTTTACACAAACTGAGTGTGTAGCTTAGTTCCATCTGCCTCTGCAACTGATAAAGCCAGGATTGGCTCCAATTTCCACCCGAATTATTGTGCCAGCACTGTCAATCAAAGTGTGCAGCAATTTTTTGTTATACATGCCAGTAACCTTCATTGTCTAATAAGTGATAATTAGAAACTCCAGACCACATGCTCAAAGAGAGCAGTAGGCCTGTTGATTGTGCAGTATTGTGCTCAGCTGTGTGCACAGATATATCACCATTATCGTTAGCCATCTCAGAATTTTCTTCCTCATCCAATTCCCTCACATATAGGTGGCCACACTAATGCTTCAACTTGAGGGATAATGAGCTTGTTGGTGTGTGTTCAATGGATTGTGGTGGTTTTGTTCTTGAGTGTCCAAAGAAGAATTTGGAACATGGGTTGAGTCCTTGTTCAGTTAGTGATCACTGCTAGTGTCAGAAAGAGCCAAATCAGAAAACCTGCACTGAGACTGAGAATGTGTGTTTGTTAGATGAGGAAAGTGACGTTTTGTTCTGTGTTGGGAGTGAAGAAATCAGTTGTGTTAGGTGCAGGATAGCTTCACTTTCAGACCCTTTTAATGCTATGCTCTATGGTGGCTTTGCTGAGTCCAACATGGGAAAGGAAAAGGAAAAGGAAAAGAGTTTTGAATCAGATGTTGCAACTGAATTGGATCCTCCCTTTCATTTCTATATAAGTATAGAGCACTGGCAAAAGTGGAAGAGAAGCAGATAAAGGAAGGGATTATAGAGTTAGATAGGTTCATTGGATTCAAACCCTCCCCTGATTGCTTAGAATTGAGAGGTTGGTTGTATGTTGCACTTGAGGACTATGACAGTGCAATGAGAGATATTAGGGCACTGCTAACCATTGAACCAAATTACATAACTTCACATGGGAAGATCAAAGGGGAATACTTGCTCCAACTTCTAAACTATGAAGTTCAGCAAAAGTGTCAGGCTGATTGCTGGATGCAGTTATACCAACAATGGTCGTGTGTTGATGATATTGGTTCTTTGGCTATTATACATCAGATGTTAGACAATGAGCCTGGAAAGAGTGTGCTACAGTTTCGTCAGTCTCTACTCCCATTGAGGTTAGTATATCTACAACTCAACTAAAAATATCTCCTCTTTAACTTTGAATTCTCACTGTGTTTATTGTCACATTGTCAAGGATCCTTAGGACTTGAGTATGAATGCTTGACAATGACTAGCTTGTTACATTTACAATGTAGCTATTTTATGTATTCAAATTTAGTTCTGTTTTACAATGTCAAGATAATTCCTCACATTTGTGAAATTCACAGATTAAACTATCAAAAGGCTGCAATGCACAGTTTGCGGTTGCCCAGAAACCATTCTAGCCCAATGCAAGAGAGGCTAATTTATGAAGGATGGATCCTATATGACACTGGCTATCGTGAAGAAGCAGTGGCGCGGGCTGACAGATCCATTGCGATTCAGAGATCATTTGAAGCTTTCTTTCTAAAAGCATATGTGTTGGCAGATACAACTCTGGATCCTGAATCTTCTTCCCATGTTATTCAGCTTCTAAAAGAAGCACTTAAATGTCCTGCAGATGGTCTTCGAAAAGGACAGGTCAGTGTGATCTATGATACTATCCTTTTGGAACCACCGATGTTGAATGCGCGTCGTAGAATACTATTATATTAGTGTGTAAATTTAGTTATAGACATTGTCCAATTACAAAATGCTGAAAGTAGTAAAAGATAAAACTTAAATAGTTTATGACATTAATTGTTCATACATTTTAAGGTAGACGAGTAATGGGAATCAAGCAGAGGTCATTTTGTCTTCGTAAAGTAATTCCATTTGACTCCGTCATGTCAAGTTCTTCATTCTTCATTTTATTGGGAAGCTTCCAATCAAAGTGGTAAAGTAACTGAGCAAGTGGCAACTCAATGTTGGGTATGGCAAATGTAATGCCGGGGCAGATCCTCCTTCCAGCACCAAATGGGATAAATTCAAAGTCTGTGCCCCTAAAATCAATGGAGCTATTAAGAAACCTCTCAGGTTTAAAACTCTCAGTTTCACCCCAATACTTAGGATTCCTTCCAATTGCCCAAGCATTGATAATGATCCTAGTCTTAGAGGGTATCTCATATCCATTGATTTGGCACCTTTCTCTACTTACTCTAGGAACTAACAATGGCACAGGTGGATGTAACCTCATGGTTTCTTTGATGATGGACTTTAAGTATATCAATTGGTGCAATTCTGTCTCATCCACATATCCCTTGCTATCATACACTCTTCTCACCTCTGCTTGTGCTTCTTCCATCACCCTCGGGTTTCTTATCAATTCTGACATCCCCCATTCCACAACAGAAGATGATGTTTCGCCTCCACCAATGAATATGTCCTGCAAATAGATTAATATTGTTTAACTAAAGTGGAATGCATATTTTCTTTCACACAACCAAGTTATAAATTGTTTGATCTTCTATCTAAAAAGTTACAAGTCGAACAATTTAATTTCTCGCTTTGGTTTGAGGTTACATAGGCAAAATAAATTATTTGTTTGAATTATATATCTATTTTATTATTATTGACAGAATTATTTCTTAGAGTAAGTATTTCCCGTATTTGACAAGACAAATACTACTAACCTGGATGACGGCTTTAATGTTGTCATCAGTCAAGCGAAATTCCGATTCCTTTTGAAACTTGAGAAGAACATCAACTAGATCTTCCACTGCTTCACGCTCCTCGCTGCTTCTGTTTCTATTTTTGTGCTCGTCGATGATGTCTTGCAACACCCTATCTGTCACTCTATGCACTTTTTCAAGTTTCCCCGTCGCCCCCATCATTTGAAACACTCTACTAGAAGGATAGAGATCAGCAACAGAAAACCCTCCCAGAAGCATCAATTGTTTATGCATGTTTGATATGAACACTTGTTGGTATCTGCTCTTTTTACCAAAAGCCGCTCGTGCCGCTATCCCAAAAGTCATTGAGTAAATGCTCTGGGTGAGATTAAAAATGGACCCCCCTTCTTCACTTGCAGTTGCAGCTATTTTTTTAACTAGTTCTGCCACCTCCTCTTCTCTTATGGACCGAAAAGACTGCACGCGCTTTGCTGTTAGTAACTCTACTGTGCATATCTTTCTTAGTTGCCTCCAATAGTCTCCATGTTGACTGAAGACAATGCCAGAACCGTTGTAAGAAACTATTCTAGACAATACAAAGTCTGGCCTATCAGAGAAGTTGAGATCATGTGTCTTCATAATCTCTTGGGCCATTTCTGGGGAAGTGACTATGATGTTGGACACCTCTCCTAGTTTTAGATGCATTAATGGACCATACTTATCTGCCAAATTTTTTAAGTAGTAATGAACCGGCAGTGAGCCAACAATCTGGTGTATGTTCCCTATGAGAGGTAGTGTCCTTGGTCCTGGGGGCAATTTGCAGGTAGAGGAGGTTTTGGAATCCGATCTTTGAACTAATTTGAAGAACACGAAGAAAATAAAGAGAATGGAGGTAATGAAGTAAATAGAGAAAGGGGTGTGGTTGTGAAGCTCCATGACCATGATGATAGATCTAGGAGGAAATTAACTAATGTGCAATGAAAGATGCATGCATAGTCTAGATATACAAAGGAGTACTTACGTATGGAATGATACTGAAATATGTGGTGTTCAGCATTCACAGAGAGCGGACAAATTATTTAAGGTGATGATCGCTCCACGATGTACAATCTGTCTTTTGGTTAGAAGCATGAAAGCTCCGATATGGATGCGTGGCACCCGGTTATCACGGTAAAATTTATGAGTGCAGTTAACCTAAATATTTATCTCCTTTCGCCGCTAGCTATATATTACAATTACTCAAAGAAATACTCAAACGAGTGTAGTTGAATTCTCAACATACAAAGTTGAGTTTGTAAGGGTGATTTCCGTTTGATTTTCATAAAATATATCTTGAGAAGAAATCATTCTTTTTTATCTCAAATCAAATATTAATTCATAACTTACTCAAAGTGTCAAAGCTTATACAGATTTCATCGGAAAATCAAAATCCTAATTATTAATATTAAAATAAAAGTTATATTTTTTTATTAATAAAAAAGTTATATACTACCAAAATATTTATGGACCACCGGTGAGTGGTGGCTTCGATGTTACAATGTTTCATATTCAAAACGAATATAATAATTTAAATAAAGAAATAACTTAAATAAATGCCTTATAGTGATTTTTTTATAAGCCAAACATATAGTATATATAATTCTATTGAAATGGTACAAGCTAGTACAAGGGGTACCACCGATATACCAAAATAAGAATGTAAAAACAGGTTATGGAATTCACCCACTACCTTATCCTACGCGAAAACAGTAGCTATGGCAAAACAATTAAAAACACCACTCGAACCATAAGCCCTGGAGTTTATTTATAATTTCTTACAATTTCATTTATTTATTAAAGGTGGTAGCAAGATTCAAATGTGGAGACAGTTCAAAGCGATTTTCATATATGATGAATGTGCATGCAATCACGATGACTTAAAAACATGAGATAATGGATAGTTATCATTACGGAAAAACAACAAATAAATGTCAATTATATCATATAAATAGTTGAAAAAACAATGTATTTTGGTTACCAACCAAATCAGTCAAATTTATCTTATTTCAATAATTTATCTTTCATTTATAACTTTATTTATATATATTACAACACTTTTAGGTGTAGCATAATTTAGTCAATTTAAATTCTACAACTCGTAAGAAGCTTTTTGAAGTGAATTGAGAATTAATCTAATTAAGAACAAAATTTCCTCCTTAAATCTTGATTTTGATTTAAATAATTCCATAGAAGGGTTGAATAATTATTTGATGATCAATTGATCGAGGAGGTGGATCTGATGGGCAACGGAAAAACTTTTAAGAATTGGTCGGCATTAATAGGGTCCACGGGCCTATCGTAGCCATCAAGGGTGACGTGGCAGCAGACCAAACACACCGTCCAAACGAACATCACAAACAATGGACGGCTGAGAACTTAGTTGTATGGTAATATATGGTTCGGTATAGTTGAGTTTGAATATCTGGAATTCTGGAATATTCAAATTATTTGAATATACGGTCAACTTAAATTTATTTATTTTTTCTATTTTAGTTTTTTTGGTGAGTTTTTTTATAGTTTAGTTTAAAATAGTTATTTAAATTATAAATTTTCATATGTCTTTTTAATGTATTTTTAATTTAATAATTAATCAAATAAATTAACTTAATGTGGAATTTAATAATTACGTGAGTTTTGATTCACTCGATCTTAAACGCTATTTTTACTTAATCATGAATAATAAAATAATAAAAGATTACAAATAATAATAATAATATATATCATGGAGAATATTTATAACTGAATCCTTGACTTGCATAGTCAAGACATTAGTTCAGGTCAAATTACATGTCCAAGTTTTATTCTCATCACAATTCTCAAGTAATAACAATACTTTTATCGATTAAATAAACATATTTATATACTATTCCATCTATTCCATAAAAAATGCACGATAACTTTTTTTTTTTTAAGGAAATGCATAATCACTTGCTTGACAGCAACAAATACAATACAATTTTTAATAAAGGAGTATACTCTAATATTAAAATAGTTTAGAGTGATCTTTGTTTGTTCTTTCTTTCCAATGAAGAAAAAAATCTATTATTAAATATTTATATGGAATTAGTCATATTAATGTCAAAAACTGATAATATAATATAATTTAAATGTCCATAACATATAAAATTATATACTATCGTTCTTTAAAATACTATTACATTAGAGTTCGATAGAGGTAAAGAAACGAATCAGATTTTATATGAGAACATAACAGAAAGAATAATATATAAATATATTAAAAGTGCAAAATAGTAAAAAAAAAAATCAAATCTAACTAAAATGAAAAAAATGTGATTTTTAAATTTTTTTTAATTATGAATTTGATCAACTTTTGAATTTAAAACAATTTAATCACTTTTAAAATAAATTATTTGAATTTTAAAAATACTTCATTTACTAGATTCTAAATAAATTCAAGAACAATGATTCGGTTTAAAAAAGTCAAGACTTTGTTTTTCTGTTTGCTGTTTGATGTCAGAAAGAAACCATTTTTTTTCTTTTCCAACATTTTCCACAATAGTCTCGCGTTGCTTGGAATAGATTTATCTCGAAACCAAACACTCAAAACTGCGTTGTCCAAGTCGAAAGTTAATTTGCATTTGAGTTTCATTTCACTCTCATTTAGTTCTCTTCAATGAATATAAAAGCTTCCTTCTTCAGTGAAGCTCTTTCGCGAAACACTCCCCTTTGCCGCTGTTGTTGTTGCTGCACCACCGAACAACTTCCCCTGTAAATCGCGTTTCGTTTGTGCAAGGTGCGTTTCAATCACCAATTCTGTGATTTGTGCTTTTCACCTGATATTTTGGATGAATTTTTGTGCTTACATGCTGTTTTTGGTTACTGGATCCGTAAACTTCTGTTGTGTTTTCTGGATCGAAATTCTTTTGACTTCGTTTGCTCTTGCTGATGTGGATCTACTTCGTAGCTGCATCTTGTGTGTTTAGGTTTCGGTTGTTGCTTAATTTTGTGGTGAGATGTTTTCTGATGCATCGGTTTTGATTTTCGGCTTGTTTTTATGCGATTTATAGATGATCAAATTGGAAGATGACATTCTTGCTTAGCTTGTTAATTATGTGTGTATCTTTTATTTTTATTTACGAGTCTTGTGGATATGTTCTGCTATGCATGCTTCCGATCTTTCGAGTGTGTAAAAATCTTTTTATTGCAATTGCATGAAAATGATGGTATTACTCGTTCCTTTTCTTGATTGAACGAAAAGTGAAATAATTGTGAGTAGTAGTTGATGTAGTTTTGCATAACTGAGTGATAGTGAAAAAAAAAAGGCCTCTCTAGAATTTTAAGCTTTTAATTGTTGCATCATATTTTCTTTGGTTTCGTTCTTTTTTATTTCCTAAACAACTTCTTTCCCGTTCTCTGCTACAGGTTTTAAAAGATGGCTGATGCTGAGGACATTCAACCTCTTGTTGTTGATAATGGAACTGGAATGGTCAAGGTTAGAAGATGTTTTGCCAATTGATGAGTGTTTCTTGTGCCATTGAAGAAGACTGTTCACTCTGTGCTTGCTTAGTATTCATTGTTAAATATGATATTGATATATATATTTTTCTCGATGTTTGCAGGCTGGTTTTGCAGGTGATGATGCTCCTAGGGCCGTGTTCCCCAGCATTATTGGGAGACCACGCCATACTGGTGTAATGGTTGGGATGGGTCAGAAGGATGCTTACGTGGGTGATGAAGCCCAATCAAAAAGGGGTATACTCACCTTGAAGTATCCTATAGAGCATGGCATAGTCAGCAACTGGGACGATATGGAGAAGATTTGGCATCACACATTTTACAATGAGCTACGTGTTGCCCCTGAAGAACACCCCGTACTTCTTACCGAGGCACCACTCAATCCCAAGGCCAACAGAGAGAAGATGACCCAAATTATGTTTGAGACTTTCAATGTGCCTGCCATGTATGTTGCAATTCAGGCTGTCTTGTCTCTGTATGCCAGTGGACGTACTACAGGTTTGTTTCTGTGATTGATCTTGGATTTACTATTTACTATACCGTGGACATGTGATTTCAATTGGATTAGGTCAGCTTATTATCTGAGCAAATTCCTGTAAGTTGGCTGAGTTCTGATTTGATATTAGGCAGTATTCAATTTTGTTTATACAGCAGGCTTAATTCCACACGTACAAGAGTGGGATATACATGCATTTCTACATTAATTATGACCAGCATTATTTCCTTATTGGTTTGTCTTGTTATGTTGGTATTAAACAGGTATTGTGCTTGATTCTGGTGATGGTGTGAGCCACACGGTGCCCATATATGAAGGGTATGCTCTTCCTCATGCAATTCTTCGGTTGGACCTTGCTGGCCGTGATTTAACAGAGTACTTGGTGAAAATCCTTACCGAGAGAGGATACTCCTTCAGCACCTCTGCCGAAAAGGAAATTGTCCGTGATGTGAAGGAGAAATTGGCATACGTGGCCCTTGATTTTGAACAAGAAATGGAGACTACTAAGAGTAGTTCTGCAGTGGAAAAGAGCTATGAATTGCCTGATGGACAGGTCATTACAATAGGTTCTGAGAGATTCCGTTGCCCAGAAGTACTGTTCCAGCCTTCTCTGATTGGTATGGAAGCTACTGGAATTCATGAAACGACATACAATTCCATCATGAAATGTGATGTTGATATTAGGAAGGATCTGTATGGAAACATCGTGCTTAGTGGAGGGTCTACTATGTTTCCGGGAATTGCTGATCGCATGAGCAAGGAAATTAGTGCTCTTGCACCCAGTAGCATGAAAATCAAGGTGGTTGCACCTCCTGAGAGAAAGTACAGTGTCTGGATTGGTGGTTCTATCTTGGCATCACTTAGCACCTTCCAACAGGTTTGTACTGATGTTTTTTTCCTGCTATTCTCAACATCCCCCCCTCATTTGTTCTTACAAGTAAAATGTATTAGTTTATGGAAGGCAGGTATTGAGTGTGTACTTTGTTCTCTTATATGTAGATGTGGATCTCCAAGGGTGAATATGATGAATCTGGGCCAGCCATCGTTCATCGGAAGTGCTTCTAAAGTTGGGTCAAGTCGAGCTGGATGGTGATCAAGTTCTTCATGCACCCAGTCCTGTGCCATATTTCAGTAAAGTTTGGTTGACTTATTTGGTATTTGAAGCTTTGGGTTTTTAATAGATATATCTAGTTTAATGAATGGATTTGTAAGTTGAGTATGTTATAAGTTTCTCCGTTAGGTCACCTTGGAAGCCAGACTTTTTATGCAATTGGCGGATGGTATTGGAACTTTGTAGGTTCTGCTTGGTTTGGTTTTTCCTTTTATTCGATTTTCATGTTGTGGCCAAGAATTAGGTGCCTCGAGTTAGGAGGACGATAGTCTAAGCATCTTTTCTCACAGGGATTTTTGAGTCAGTTTCTGTTTATATTTATTATATGCATAATTGGTTTTTATGTTTGCAGTACACTCAGAAATCAGAATGTTTTTATTGTTTGAGGTGATTAATCGTTTATACACCATATGATTAAATTTATTTGTATGAGCCTGTGGCATGTATTTGACAAGGAATCGAGGTTTGTCAATACAATAGTGTGTGTATGCACCTTGCCAATATTCGAGAATAAAGTTCATTATGAATAAAAAAATAGACCCTGCCTTGATGGGGCTCAAGCCCGATCCATCAACCTCACCTTGACATACGGTTAAACCCATCTCATTTGGTTTACCCGGATTTCCCCCCTTAATGAATCATTTACCACTTTGGTAATAATTAAAATAATGAAATGCTCGAGCTGTATTTGAAGTCAATTATTAATAGGGATTTACTACAATTTACTTGAAGTGTATAAGTTTTTATAAAAAAAAATGGAAAATGTTATAGGAACTTGTTAAATAATCTTTTAATTAATCTAATAATGATGTATAAGCTTTGTTTATTAACCTTATTTTATTGTTCTTTAAAATATATTGTTATAATATTTTGAAATGATTTATTAATTAGTTGCTGAACGATTTTAAAAAAATTGAAAATTAAACGTATTTAATAATTACAATACTTAACATATTTAAAAAATTAAATTGTATATTTTACAATTTTTTAATAATGTACTAAAAATATTTGTTAGTATATTCTTAAATTTAATTCTTTACTATATTTAATAAAAAATGTTTCAAAGTTTTATGGAAGTGTTAGATGAACTGATAAGGATGGTGTCATTTAAACTATGCTCGCAATTTCGTATATATGAATAATTTTGTGAAAAATGTGTTATAAATATTTATTTAAATAATGTTTTTTAGATTATTTTTTAAAAATTTATATACTAAAATGAGAAACTATTATTTTTAACTTAAAATTCCTGAAAATTAAAAAATTTCTTCCTATCAAATGCCTTCTTAGTGTTTTTTTTCTTACTTCTGTTCGAATTTTATTTATTTAAAAATATTTTTAGCTTTTCAATATAAACTAAAAATTTATTTTTAAAAGGTGATTTGAGGTATTTGTTATCAAATGATTAAAAGGACGATGATTTTTAAGATTCCGTTTGTTTGTAGAGAAAGAAAATAAAAAAGAAGAAAAATGAATCTTACAATTATATGAGACACATTTTTATATTTTATTTTAATTCAAAACTTTTGTTTTATTTTATTTTATTTTTCTCTACCAAATGGATCCTAAAAGATGAGGTGGAAATTGGAAAATATATGTATTTTTTGACAAAAGGAAATATCAAGCATTTCGTGAAGACTGCTTACTGTAGCGTTGCTTAAAAAAAAACACCATAGCTTAAAATTAAAGGAACAAATGATTTCATCTATTATGTCACTTGCAGTCTAAGCTTTTTTGAGCTATTGAGTATTTCTTTTTTTCAGTCAAATATATGCTCACAAATTGCCCGTGTATACTATTGGAGTTATTTCCCCCGTTTGGACATCAATGGACAATCATAAACAAATTAATGGAAGTTGATTTGGGTGAAATGACAAGTGTGTTTTTTATTATTATTTTTGTTCAAATTGTTGTATATGTTTTCTTTTATCAAGTAGCACCTGGCCTTTCCTTACTAGATTTGCTTAATTCTAATCACTTCTATTTTTCTATAATCTTTCGTGGAAGTGGGGGTTAGCGTGACCCAGACAAGGCGAGGAAGTTGTCATTCTAATCCTGATGAATATTAGGATTCAGTCAGAAAAATAGAACGTTTGATATTATTAAAAATATGAATTCAATTTAAATATATTATTGACTAATAAAAAACTGTCATGTTATCTTTTTTTTTTTACATTGTTATCTATTATCTAATAAAGAACTGTCATGTTTAATAAAATTATTGACTTTTATAAAAGTTATACTTAAAAGATTATTTATAATTAATTGATAATATAACAAATTTACACTGAAATTACATAAAAATTAAAGTATGGCATTATTGATCAAAGAGTCTTTGATCAAGCTGTTGGATGATAAAAATAAGATGAAAATATAGGTAAGAAAGAAACAAATAGAGAGAAATAATAAATGTTGGTGAGGTATTTAAGATTAATAGGTTTTTATGTATCATTACTCATTAAAAAAATCATTCATGTGTATCTAAATCTCTTATTTGTTTCCTTCATGCTAGTATTTCTTTTCCTTCTCACTCAAAGCTATGCTATGAGAATAATTCGTTCATAATATAACAGCTTGGTACCCATGTGTCATTCCTATCATCTCGTTGACAAAACTTGAGTTTCTTATGCCCGAAATTCTCACTTTTTCCACTGTTCCCTAGGAAATATTTATTCTCATCTTCATCCTCTACACCTCTAAGAGTTTTGAATCCCGAAATATTGGAATAAGTCTTATACCCTTATCATCTTCTTTCATTCATTTGCATATATTGCTGCTACAGAAGAAGGACAAGAGGGAATTCATAATTTATTGAGAAAGAGAGAAGGGAAGAAGAATGGATCACCAAGCTGACACTAACAGAACTGATTTGATGACTATCACAGGCTTTGTTCTGAAAGCATCCCGAATCACGTGGCGATTTCACCATCCTTCTCAATCACATTCTTCTTAGCTGCAAATTCGTTTGTTCTGCTGTTAACAAGGTATTTTTTTTCCACTACTATATCCCATCATAAACACTGGACTAGGTAGGGAAAACAATGTTAATATGTTATGTTCTCATGTTTTGAAATTTTCTTCTTGGAACATATTTTCATGACCACTTTTTATTGGCAGGCGGGATTGGCGAAACTCCTATGCTGGAGAGACCAATGCTAAAGTGAGTTCTCTGTTTCTGATTTCGGAAATAGTCATTGATATGACTAAAATAGTGTTTATAAGTAGGGCCAATTATCACTTTTGAGTTTGCTCTTGTAACTGAGTTAGGTCCAAATTCAAATTTTAATATGATATCAAAGTCTATTTTTGAGATTGTTATTAGGCTTGTCGAGACATCCATTATTAGGTTGTTATCTGCATATGCTCAGTCCTATAAACTTCATGCTTGAGATTTCACATTGACTAGTATTATGACTAAAACAGTATATATAAGTTGGACAATCCTCGCTTTTTGAGTTAGATTTTTGGGATGATCTAAATACAAAATCATACGATTTGTTTTTCTATATACACTATTATATTTAAGCTTTGGTGTTTTCTCATATTTGAAGTACCTTTCTGTAGGGTGAGGAGCAAAAGAAATTGGATGTGCTTTCAAATGAATTATTTGTGAAAGCCTTAATCAGCAGTGGACGCAGAGTAAGTAAGTCTGTTTCTAGTTGTTGCTTTCTATGTTATCCTTTTTCTTGATATGAATTTGAGTTTGATTCATATGCAACCCTTTTGGCATCTTTTCTTGCCTGATTCGCGTGAAATGCAATTTATTGTCTTTTCAGTGCCTTCTTGTTTCTGAAGAGGTTGAAGAGGCTATATTTGTGCCATCATCACATCGTGGCAAGTCAGTTCAAAGCTCTAGAACCAACCAACACTCCATCTTTTAGTGGTATTGTTAAAATACATTATCTTATCAAAGTAACAAATTCATTTTGATTTGCAGATACATTGTTGTGTTTGATCCTTGGATGGATCCTCAAACATTGACTGCGGGGTTTCTATTGGAACTGTATGAATTTTTAATTTCAATTGCCAAACATAATTGCTGCATTTGAAAACTGCAAAACAGAAAATTATAATAAGTAACCAACATTTTCCCTGCTGCATATAGATCTTTGGTATTTACGTAGTGAAGAATGAGGCTGAAGTAAGTCTTGAAGATGCATTGCAACCTGGGAACCAAATGTTAGCAGCTGGTTACTGCATGTATGGAAGCTCTTGCACGGTAAAACACACACCAATGTATGTATGTATGGAAGCTCTTACTACTATATTTTTTTTAAATGGAGGCTGTTCTCTTTTTCTAGTCACGAATATCTGATGCTGATTGAATTATGGAATTGCAGTTCGTGCTTAGCAAAGGAAATGGAGTGAAGTTCATATTGACTCACCCAAACATCAAGGTACATACATACATACATATATATGTGTGTGTGTGTGTGTGGCAGTTAAATTGGCATATCAAGTTATTAGAATTTTTCACAGGAAATTCTAAATGTTCTTCCATGTAATGGGACGTAGTAGCAGCTTCAAGATGTGTATATGTCACTCTAGAGTCCTTTAATCCTTGCAGACATTGCATATATATATATTCTTTTTTTTTTGTTGCGTGTCAGTGTTTCAAAGTTAGACTATTAAATCGAGCTTTGAAATTTGTTTAATTACTATGTGTTTCTTGCATAGATACCAAGTAAAGGAAAGATTTATTCGGTGAATGAAGGAAATGTGTTCATTCTAACATTGATGAGTAATGCAGTATGGTTGCTGATATCCATCGAACTTTGCTTTATGGTGGCATCTTCATGTACCCTGCTGATGTAAAGAGTCCAAATATGATCTACTTTGAATTTGCTTCTCTCACCCACACAGTTGCGCATGCAACTTTCCAAATCTAGACTTGTTTTCTGAGTTATATGACTTATTTATGGAATTTCACTGTGAAATCAGGCTTCTCTATGAAGTCTTTCCAATGTCATATTTGATGGAGCAAGCAGGAGGTCAGGCTTTCACAGGAAAAAATACATGAAGGATTACCAGTATTCCTTGGCAGCTACGATGACATGGAGCAAATGAAAGAGCTTTATGCTGCATCCAAAGAAGATGATTACTAGTTCTTGAACTCTTGGCAGTTAATTGGGTAGTTTAGGTGGAACATTTGTGTTTATTTGAAAAAGGTTAAGGGGGATTTTTTTTGTCTTTAATTTAGAACATCCTTAAGTTGCAATTATAGATCGATAATCATTCAATGTGCAAAAGAATGGAAAAAAACTTGCCACGACGCAGCTAGCACAACATTATAAATCCCTCGATTTGGGTTGCATTAATTGGGTTTTTATTATTTTTTTTCTTAAAATTCGACCAAAATCAACTTAATAATCCAATGGCGATTACCATCACCGTCGCGGATCAGAGCACCGAAACCACTATTGCTTGTCATAGGATGCTGATGTTCATTGATAAACAGCCGCCACCGTAGACAAGAGTAAATGAGAGATCTAATAAACAATGTATACATTTATTTTTTAAAACAAAAGAAAATTAATGGGATGATCAAGTTTGTTCGGATTAAAAAATATAAATTCAATAATTGAATTAGTTATAATTGATTTACTTTACATTTAAAATAAAATTAGTATTTTAGCTTTTAAAGTAAAAACTATGATAAATTAACATCTTTGAATATATAAACTATATTTTAGATTTATAATCACAAACTTAAATTGTAACATAAGACTATTTTTAATCATTAATAATTTCTTTAAAAAAATATATTTAAATTCAATTAAAAAAAGAAAACATATTAAAAGAAAATATATTGATTTTAATATTTAATGCTCCTTAATTCTAATAATTTAAATTAAATACAATTCAATTGATTTTAATTTAAAAAATAAAAAATAAAAATTAATTAAACGAAATAAAATCAATTGAATTAGATTGGATTTAAATTATTAGAATTATCGAGTCAATCTATTCAAATGGGATTTATAACGTACGTATCACATTTCTTGTTACCGCAACAAGGGGTTACATCAGTTTTGCAAACCCCAAGGAGTTACACTAAAATGAATGAAATTTACCTTCGGTCAAAATGTAAAGCAATAAGAGACTGTAAAGCGACCTTGCGACATTTGCGGGAAATTTTGGAAAGACAATGCAAAATTAAAATAATACAAATGGTCTATCTACGACGCATGCATATTTCTTTCTTTTGTCTTAATCCTTTGCTTCTTTAACGAAAAAATGATTCTGATTAATACGGTATTTTAACTTAGAGTTAAATAAAATTTGATCAAAAATTAAATTTAAATATTATATAAACAATTCAACTTTAATTTTAATATATTAACGTTGATATTCAATCACCTATTATAACATAAAAGTTAGAAAAAAAGATAATGTCATAAAAAATAATATAACATACTGACATGTAAATCAAGTGATTATATACAAATAATTAATATGCTGAAATGAAATTATTTAGATTATATCCGAATTTAATTATCAAAGAAAATAATTCTTAATTAATAAAAAAGAGTGCGTCGTGTTTTCATTTTTGTCATGAAAAACCATTGATTGGTTAATTAACTACAAAACCCAGCCTGTGATTGCCAATCACGCAGCTGTCAGGTTCAAACTTCATAAAAAAAGAAGAGTTAATAGCATTTGCTAAATATAAGGCACGAATTAAATATGGGCATCCTAAAAAATTTGCATGCCACAAAACAATAACTCCACCACCCAAAATGTCCCAAAGGAGCCTTATAAAACTGACGTAGGAATTGACATGCAAAAACATTCCTTGTCGATAATCTCTTGTTTCTCTCATAACCTTAGGGAGGACAATCAATCAAGAAGAGACCTTGCTTGGTTCGTTCTCCCACATCTAATAATCTAATAAATTGAAACATGGGCAACTGTGCTAGCTACCCCAAGACCAACGAAGGTGAGGCCCCAGTGCCTGTGCCGGTGCCAGAACCTGTCGCCGAGGAGGTCAAGGTTGAGCAGCAAGAGAACAAGGCTGAGGAAAATGTCGTCGAGGCCAAGACAGAGGAAACCCCTGTCGCCTCTGCTGACAACTCTCTTGTCACCTTGCTCAATGAGGTATATACATTAGTTACATTTTACACTCTTATTCTTGTTTTATTCTACCAGTTACATATATTAGATAGAGAATTAATGTATATAATCTTTGTTTTACAAAAATTAAAATTAAGGTGAATGCATATTAATCATAAGTTATACACTAATACTGGATTGAGGAAGCATCTTACCATGTGAACCTCATTCACTTCTCAAATGCAATTGACAAGAATATGTAATATTTAATGAAATCCAATATCTATTATATAAAAAAAATATAAAACAGTTTTATACTGTTATTTAATCACAAACTAATATTTATAATAATTTTGCTAACTTTTACATAAATAACTTAAAAATCACATCAGGGATAATTTTTAATTAATTAATAATATAAAAAATTTTACATTGATATTATATAATCATTTGATTCTAAGTATTATATTTTGTTATAAACATATCAATTTTAATTACTTAATTAGGAAGACTTGTTAGGATATTTGTAATCATTATTGAGAATACAAACATATATTGGAAAAGGTTTCGTTGAGAGGAGTTATTTATTATTGTGGAGATGATCTGATAAGGATGGGTATACTCAATTAAAATGGGGTGACTGATCAGGGTGATTATAGGATCCAATCCTAAGGATACACAACCTTTTAGTCTCAAGTATGATGTGCATAAGGGTTTAGCAATGAGGGTTGATACATGATCCAATCTGATTCGGAAAGTATTCCATCCTCCATCCTCTAAACATAACCTCAGGCATGTTGTGTTTAGAGGCTGAGGGATAAAGATCAATATAAAATTTGATCCAGAGGATACATATATATATACTTTTAATTTGATCATTTTGAGGGGTTGTATATTCATGTCATGAGATTCTCAAATATATAATGTATGGACAGAATGAAGAAAAGAAAGAAGAGCAATTTGAGGCCAAGGAGGTGAAGGCTGAAGCCCCGAAAGAAGAGAAAGCCCAGGCAGAGGATGCAAAGCCTGAAACCAATGAAGAGAAACCCGCAGCCAAGGCTGAGAACTGAGAACGTGCAAACGTTGTTAGTTTAAACCTAAAAGGATTGTGATGCTCCAAATATACAAATGTGTTTCTTTTCCATTTTGTGCTTAAAGAGGATTCATTAAATCAATTTATTGTGGAGATTCGTTATTTTTTTTAAAAAAATATTTAACTATATTGTATTTACATGACCACACAGCTGGGTAGGGTAACGTAAGATAATGAGAAATGGAAATGAGACGTTTGTTTGTTAATTAGCACAACACAGAATTAACGTGAAACAAAAGTAAAATAAAAAATAAAGAGGGAATATAATAGTTACCAAAAGAAAGAAATGGGGTGAGAACTTCAAAGGGTCAACGTGCGCTCTTTTGTGTTCACAAAAAAAAAAAAAAAGAGTCTCTTTCTTAAAGGTAGAAAATATCTTTAATGAAAGGGAAAAATACAATATTGATTATTTTTATTTCATGTGATGTAACAAAACAGTACGTATTTCATTGTTCTTTAAATTCTTCACAACCACCCACTCGTATCTAAACATGTAAATTTGGATAAGAAAATGCAACAGAAAAGCGAGGGAAACATGCTATTGTACAATCAAAATTGGCTTTGTTATTAATTTAGACATGCTAGTTGCTACTTTATCTTGAGTGTGCAAGGCAATACATTAATCGAAATGGTAAGTGGACATTTATTTATTATTTGGTTTTGTACTTATTTTACCATCGTACGTTTTGCCACTTATTTATTACTGGATTATATTGCTTACCTCATTACTTAATCACGCAAGTGTACTACAGTATTTCCCTATTATTTTAAAATTCTAATTAATACGACACTAGTTACCATTCATTTACTGATCAATATAAAAATTAATGATGTGAATATAGCATAAGTGAATACACACGAAAGAGCTGGGTTTGATAATCTGATCACATGTTATTTGTTTCATTTAAACAGTTTAATTATCATCACTATCATGAAGCCACCACGTTTTGTTTGAGTGAATCATCACTCATTAAGTCATTCTACACCCATTACTTTATAGAGTTTCAAGGGGTTAAGATGGGAAGATCATAAGATAAATTTGGAAGGGACAGGTCAAGGAATAATACTTTTGATTGGAGATTTCCATGATCATGACGAGTTAATCTCAAAGAAAGTTAGTAAAAAGAAAAACGAATTAGTTGTACAAACACACGAGTTTAAGAGCAAGGTACGTAGATCTCAAAGTCATCTAATTAGTTCCAATACATTTTCATATCTCTAGTCTATCATGAAGGTGCTCTTCACAATAAAAGCATCTTTTGCATTTTAATTTCTTCGTCCAAAGCCTTCCAAACCACATAATCCTTCTAGCTGTCAAGATTAATTTCGTAGTACAGTACTACCAATAGGTCATTTTATTGAAGTACCACGAGTCTATAAATTAAGTATTTCACTTATAATACTTTTATTTACCAAAAATTGAATAATAATTAAATTTTAGCTCTAAACATTTAGAAACACAAATAAGAAAATATATATTTGATTTAAAATGGCTTTATTATTCGTCAAAAGTTTTAAAAAAAATTTAAACTTTATTTATGTTAGGCATGAATAAGATATAAACAAGATGCCATAGAACTCATTCTATATTAATCAAGAAGTACAGTAGTTTGATATCATTAAGTTTTTAAAATCAATTAACATGAAATTGTTGTATTTTAACTTAAGGGTTTAAAATAATTTAAGTTATTAATACACAGTCATGTTAAATATTCAAAGAAAAAAATTGTTACTTATAAAAATTCCATTCAGCTTAATTAAAAAAATTAATTATATCCCATAAAAAATCAATGATCTTAAAAAAAAAGCATCTGTTTCATGAGACTTGAATTAAGAGTCACGCATGATACTTATTATTAATAGCAGTATATCGTTAAAAAAATATGTGTGCTAATCATTAAATTTATTCAAATTGCAAAAAGAATTTCAATTTTTAAACTCAGTGCAACTATTTAATACTCATTAATATAATATATAAAATTAAAATAAATTTTGGAAAAATGATTATATAATAATATTATAAGAGTAAAATTGAGTCAAACTGAGTATAATTTATTAATAGTAATTTCTAACCATCATACTAATTTTAAAATAGATCTAATTTTAAAGGGTATAAACAAGATGAAACACAATGATATTTATATGAATGATTAGCACACATATCATAGATATATCGTTTGCCGTACGCCGCACTTTGCTTCATCAAGGATATTTATGTGAAGAGCTTAGACGGAATCGCCAAACCAATTAAAAGAGAATGCGCAGTGTCTAAACTCTAAACGTATAATGAAGACCAGCCATGTGATGAGGAAGGAACTAAACAATTTTTCCAATTTTAGTTCTTTCTCCCAATAACATGCCAATGTCTTTTAGTGGCACTTGTAAGTGTGCACATGCTTATATCGCTATCAACATCATTCCAAATTCCAATTAATTGGAAGCACGTCAGAAGCTGCAATAGATAGCTTCAAAACACACGCCCCTCTTCTGATTCTTGAGGAATTAATGGAATTCTAAGATCCCACTAACCATAGCCTTTCTGCAACCTTTCATGTCCTTCGTTCCGGTCTAGTGTGTCTTCATGGATGTTATCCAAATCTGTGTGCTTAACATCCAAAGTGGTATTTGCTTCTTATATTTTAAGGTAGATTAAGATGCATACGACAAACTCCAAATATTAATTGTCCAAAGACCCAAAGACACTAATTAACAAAGTACTAGTGTTATAGGTTTCCTTGAGTATTTTTTTTCTTCTTCTTCTTCAAAATATTAGTCATCTTGAAAAATTAAGAAATCATTAATTTTTTTTATATCACCTTTATATATTTTATGTAAATATTTTTAATAAACTTTTTTTTGAAAGGATATTTTAATTAACTTAATTATGAGTATATTTTAACTTTTTAAATAATGATACCCTTGTCAAATAAAGATATTTTATCATAACATCCAAAAGGGCATTTCCTTCTTATATTCCTATGGCAGATTAAGATGTAAATGACAAACTCGAAAAATTGTCCAAGACCGAAAGAGACTAATTAACAAAATAATATTTATTGTGTTTTATATTATAGGTTTTTTTGTCCGTCAGTTAAAAAAAAAGGGTTTAATTTCCTTGCCTGTCAAAGTTTAATTTTAAAGACTAAAATCAAGTTTCACAAGTACAAAGCTGAAAATATATTTTACCCAAAATAGTAACAATTAATCTTCCTGATCTATTGTCCTTCCATGCCTTTTAAAAAAAATTTGATCTACATTTTTTTATTCCATTTCATTAACATCAAAACTTGAAGGCTAATTTTAAACATTTAATAATAATACTGAAATTATATGTTGTTTTACATTTTCATATAATAAAAATTTTCCTTCTAATAAAATCTTTTTACTTTTAAATATTTAAAATTAGATCTAAAGACTAATTAACAGCAGTATTTTATTTATTTTATCTTATTTTTAATATTTTTTTCTATCATTACTCCCGAAGGCTTTTAAATAATTAATCTCTTAAAAAAATAAAATTTAAAATTATTCTAAATGTTTCTTATATTTATATATGGATTAATTAATATATTTATCTTTAAATTATTTGATTTTTTTAAGTGGATTCATTTATTTTAAAAGTTCATAATTGAATCCCTTATAAACTTATAAATTATACTTAATTGGGTTTTTATATTAGGCTTCCGTGAAATTAAACGAAATATTATTTCCTTACTTTAAAGTATATGAGTTAGTTAAATAGTTTTTTTTATCATTATGATATTGGTGCGGAATATCTATAAGGTTTTTACTAATTATTAACTTGTGTCAAGAATTTAACTGGTCATCTTTAATGAGATCTTCATTCTCAATTATATTTTTTTCATTTACAAGATTTTTGAGACTTTAGTTAAGAAGACGGAGTCTAGGACCACTCAAAACAACTACTTATTAATAGTTAAATAGTTTAAGATTAGATAAATTATTTAATAATTCAGATGTTTCTTAAATGATTTAATTTATTAAAAATAAGCCTCCATATCTCAGCCAACTTAATAGAATCTTAGGTAGTACTTGATTTGTTTTTATTTTACTTTTCTTTTATTTAGACAAAGAAGTTAAGTCAACACACATCTTATAAAAGAAAAGGAAAAGTTGAACTAAACTTCTAAAAAACATAAAATAATTTTTTCATAAAAAGGGAAAATTTAATTACAAACTATTAAATAAACCTAATTACAATTTTTAAAAAACATATGGATCCATTTAAAAATTATCAAATATTTTGTAAAGTAATAAATTAATCCAGTCTTTCATTATAAATATCTTCTAATAAAATTTCCACTTCCAATTTCTTCAAGTAAGTCTTAAGTTTGTTTTATGACATTATAATATTGATGTAAAAAAATTTATCAATTTTATTAATGATTAATCTTTGTCAGAAAATTTGGTCAGTCAACTTTAGAGAATTCCATCCCAATCATGTATTTTTATTTATCCATATCTTAAAAAAATTAAATCTAATATAATTTTAAATTTCTTTTAATGAGTCTTAAGGTTGATATTGATAATTTCTATTATAAATTAATAAAAGAATAAAGAAATAATAAATCTTCAATAATGCTACATTTTTTAATAAGTCTTCTTAATATTTTATAAAGTAAATATTGAATAAAAATAAATACATTAAATTTTGGTTAACATAAATGCATATAATATTTTACTTAATAAATAAAAAAATATAAAAAAAGAAGAATTATAGTTTTTCGTGTACTTTTATATATTAATTCCTTTAATAAAAAATTAAGTATTTTAAATATTTTCAAAATATTAAATATATTTATTTAATACTTTTTAAAAAATATTATATGAATTTTTTTAATATATATATATATATATATATATATATATATATATAATATTTAAAGTAGATTTAAAATTTGAAACATAATAATTTATGAGTTTAATAAACATGTAATATAATGTTAGTATATCGTCAACCTATTAAAAATAATGTTTAATAAAAATTTTAAAATAATTATTATAAAAATAAAGAAATTTATCATAGATAGTAGTTTAGGATAAAAGTATGTTACACTGTTAATCTATATTCTACTTTCTCGTCATTTATATTATAATGTTTTTTCTATTTTTTTTTATCACACTTTCATTACATAATCAAACTTCTCTTCTTTTTTTCTTCATTCTAAAATTTATTATACAAATTATGATTTTTTTAGAATTATTGTAAATGACAATTTTATCTTTAAATATTTAACATAATTTTAAATAATATAAAAGGTGGGAATAGGTCAGGTCAGGCTTTCAAAAGCCTGAGTCTAGCCTACGATGAATCTTTGAGGCCTGAGCCTGGCCTATAGCCTATCAAAGACTTTTATTTTGACTCGGTCTGACCTTTTTAAAAGTCTGTCCTGACCTGATAACCTTTTTAAAAGCCTTCTTCTTCATAATAAATATCTAATATTTTATGGGGTAGGAACATAATAGGAAAATTAAAAAAAAAAAGTTAGCTCACACCTAAATTGTAATTAAAGTCTTTGATTATAGGAAGGAGCAGTAATGTGTCATCAAATTCTGATAGTTCAAGGAAAATTAATTGTATTCAAAAAAATATTATATATTGATACCCAAAAAATAATATATATATATATATATATATATATATATATATAAGTCGACCTATCAGACTAAGGCTTTTTAATAAATCTAAGCCTGATCTATTTAATTTAATAGGCTTTTAAAAAAGTCTAAGCCTAACCTTTAATTAAATAGGTCAGTTCAGGTCATGCTTTATGTAGGTCAGGTCGTAGATCCCTGTAGACCGGTCTGGCCTATTCCCACCCGTAATAGCGAAAAATAAAAAAGAAAAGAAAAATTATAGACATAATAGAATTCATAATATGATATGAAGGAAGAAAAAAATGAGATATTTTTTTAAAAGAAAAAATGAGAATTATTAGTTAAATATTTAAAATAAACAATGATTTGTATATTATTAGTCCGACTAAATTAGACCAACCTTGCCTGGTGGTAACTTTTAATTAGGGGTCGGTTTGGTTTTTCATAATTTTTTTTTTTAAACTCAACTCAAGCATTCATTAACTATTTGATTTGATTCAAAGCAACGAGTTACCTATTTAAATTTGATATTTTTTTTAGAACTACTATTTTATATCATGATTCATCTAAATATCTAATACAATTAATATAATTATCAAATGTATGAGAAGTAGTAAAATTAATTCATTTAATAACATAAGATAATATTCTAGAATAGAGTAATATAAATTAAAGCAAAATATTCTTTAACAAGATCTATGACAGTGTGAATCATAATTATTTTTTACAAATTAATTTCTTACAATAAACTTTGTTCCAACCATATTTGTTTTAAACAAATTTGTTGAAATAAATGAACAAAATATGATCTACTAATATTATAAACATAGTAGAAAAAATAAATATGAAAAAAAGGTGATACAAATAAAAATATACTTAAAAGTAATATTTTGATAAGTTTTAAAAACATTAGTAGTGTGAACACTTGACGTTCCAAGAATCCTTTGAGTCTTAATATTAGTAATATTTAAAATCAAACTAAACCACTTTAAAAATTTTGATGGAATTTATAAATCTAAACTTGTAATCCCAGCTATACAATCTTGATTGATTCAATTAACTTTTAACCCAAATACATAAATAACTAAACTCAAATTATTTAAATCTATTTATACCCATTCGTAAACACCCTTCCTCTTAATGGATTTGGCTTCTCTCTTATCCTTTTTCAAAGTGTCTCTGTCCTACCCATTCATAATTTTTATAGAGTAAGTTCCCGATTAAATGTTAATACAAGTGTTTTGCAAGTCTTTTTAAATGGGTAGCCCATAAATAGTTTGAAAAGGTAAAAAAAAAAAAGAAAAAGAAGCCAAATCCGCTTTTAACATGCTACTAGAGAAGTTCACCGAATACTGACGCATGTTAGTGGCAGCAGGGAGAAGCGCTGGACCCACGAAGACGCTTTTGGCAGTGTCAAGCAATCGTGTGCTATTTTGACAGTAGTACGTACGTAGGGGGTGAGGTGAGGAGGGAAACAAACAAACGCTGCCTCTTTCATCTTTGGAACCTGCATTGCGCATAAATATCCCTTCTCCCTTCATCTACTGCCTCACCAACACTCCTCGTTTCTCTAATTCTCCATTATTACACTTTACTCTAAATATAATTAATAACTTAGCTAGCTAGCAAGTTTGATTCCCACCATATATATATATATATTGTGACGCTGCCATTGGTGGGAGGTGGTAGCGTACTGCAGTGATCATAATTTAACAAATTAATTAGGGAGGAATTAACGATGAAGGATGTGTGCAATGTGGTGCAGGGGTTGAAACCTGTGCTGCTAATGGTAATGGTGCAGATAACATTTGCAGGGGTCAATGTCTTCTACAAGCTCGCCGTAAACGATGGCATGAGCTTGAGGGTCGTTGTTGCCTACCGCTTTGTATTCGCCACAGTTTTCATAGCTCCACTTGCTCTCATCGTTGAAAGGTTCATTAATTCATTAGCTGGCTAGATTCTCACAACATCTTTATTTGTTTTAGAAATATATATCAATTAGGCACCGCTATATGTTTTAATTAATTTGTTAGTTGATCGATGGAACTATTAAACTCACTTTGTGCATGCGTTTTGATAATGGATTATTTGAGCTAATAGCTGGTTGAAAAAAGTGATCGAATAAGAAGCAATAATGAAGACAAATACCAAACTGATTTTGTCGTTGATGCATGTATGATTGGCAGGAAGAAGAGGACAAAGATGACTTGGACGGTACTGTTTCAGTCATTTCTTTGCGGCTTATTTGGGTATGTCTTGTTTATTTATTGATCTGCTCCTTCATTATCGTTTCCTTGAGGATGCTCTTCTTTCGGCTTTAGTTTTAATCAAACTTAATTAATTTGCAGCGAAAACAAAAGTCAATTTCAATATCAGTTGGTGGGTGAATTCTTAATTAAGCATGCGTGACTCTTTCTGCACCATCAGTTTCTGTAATTGTAGCTTTATTATATTTACGCGATCCTTCTTGTCTAGAGTTTCAATATCAAACCATATTTGCTTCTGCATTTGTCTCCCATGACGCCGCAACTTTTCAGGAACTTTCTACGATTAAAACACCATTTATATTTTATAAAATAAATCAACATATTACTCTTTTTTTGGGTTCTTCTTAGATATCAGATCAGTCGTCGAAATGTGTGAGTGTACTTTTTAATAATAGAAAAAGATTAGTAAAGAAGAATGCTTATTAATTAAAAATCTTAATTTATATATCTAAAGTAATTTATGTTATAAACTAATAAAATGAACTTGTTATAACTTGTTAAAAACTAAAAAAAAAAGAACCACTTCCCCTGAACAACAGTCAACCAACACATGACATGCAAAAATTCTCACTACCTTAACATATTTTTTCCTTGTCTTTAACAGGGGATATTTTTTATTTTTAATAATTGACTATATTATTTCACTTAAAGTGACGAGGTGCTAGCCTATGATTTAATATGCAGGGGATCATTAGCTCAAAATTTCTACTTGCAAGCCCTGGATTTAACTTCTGCAACGTTTGCATCTGCAATGTCTAACCTTTTACCAGGCATAACATTTATCTTGGCCGTTTGCTTCGGGTAAGTATATATAGCCTCAAATATTATTATTTTTCGAATAATTCTCTTTCAAAATTTATATATTTTGCTAAATGGAATATTGTGTTATGTTATTGAAATGTTATCAGTTTAGAAAGATTAAATTTGACAACAGCAGCAGGGAAGGCCAAAATAGTGGGTACATTAATTGGAATTGGTGGAGCAATGGTACTTACTTTCGTTAAAGGTGAGGAAATCGAATTGGGGTCCTTTCATTTGAACCTTTTGCATCCCCCAAACGGAACGCACGCACACGCTACTACCGGGGCTCATACCCTCTTGGGTTCTCTGTGCGCCCTGGGTAGTGGCATCAGCTATGCATTGTGGCTCATCATTCAGGTCCATTTTCATTTTGCAATTAAACCCTTTTCTTGTTCACTTCTCATTCTTTTAATTACGTGCTTAACTTATACAACTATCTGTCAAAGTCACAGTTAAGATGTTTTAAGTAGGATGTGTGAGTTAAATCCTCTTACACTGTCTTTGATTCTTACGTATCCAAAAAAAATCTCACGGGTCACAACTCTATCAAAGGATGTTGGGCAAATAATTAGCCATTACTAGTATTATTTAACTTTTTTTTACATTATTTTGAATTACTTTTGTGCAGGCCAAGATGATTGAAAGATACCCTAGTCCTTACTCAAGCACGGCGTTGATGTCACTTTGGGGGTCACTGCTGTCCATTGTGTTTGCACTTTGCGTTGAGAGGGACTGGAGCCAGTGGAGGTTGGGTTGGAATATTAGGCTTTTGACTGCAGCATATACGGTATGCTATTTGCTTATTAATAATAAGTTTATATAATGCTATATAATTATATTTTTTCATATCAAAATAAAGATAAAAAGCATGTGCATTGAAATGTACGTGAGTTTTTTTTATTAAAAAATCATTACCTAAAAGAATAATGTAAAAATGGTGTGTAATGAAAATAATTTAGAAATATCATTATTGGTTATGTTTTATATGACTAAAGATGAATCTTGTGAAACGTCTGGTGTAGGGTATTGTGGTTTCTGGGGTGATGGTGGTTGTGATTTCATGGTGCGTCCACATGAGAGGCCCATTGTTTGTCTCTGTTTTTAGCCCCCTGATGCTCGTGATGGTGGCCTTGGCTGGTCCTACGATGTTGAACGAGAAGCTACACCTTGGATGGTATGTGTGCCTTGTTATTTTCAGAATTGCAATCATTGTAATTAGTTTTAAACAGTGCCTTATAACTTAATTTATCACCCACAAAGTGCAATTAACAAGTGCTTAGGCCGGCAATTAATTAGTAGTTACGTACGGTTGATAATTATTCATTTAATGGTTATAGTCTTAAGAAAATGACAGCTTAATACTGCGTATGTACATAAATAGTATCTCTTATATCTAAAATAATTCATGTGCACTATTATAACCTTCAATTGAAGATGTGGGGACCTGATTAGTGATTAGCCATTTCATTCATGTAAAAATTCTTCATTCATCAAATTGTGTGTGTGTGTGTGTTTGTTTGTCTAAAACTATTTTTCACTTACGTTTATGATTAAGGGATGGGATTAAGTACTATACTATGGTTTCAAATTTTCATGTTTAGAAATTAATTTATATCCACGATCGATGACCGTTTTGTATAAATGAATTTGTTTTCAGCGCTATTGGAACAGTGCTGATTGTGTGTGGCTTATATGTGGTATTATGGGGTAAAAGTAAAGAGATGAAGAAGAAGAATCAATTAGTGCCAGCACAAAGCCCCCATGACAATGAATCTAATACGGTCGAAATAGTGGTGAGGCCTGCACAAGAAGATAAAAGCAACCGAAATAAACCCATGAAATTGTTGCAAAAGTAGGTAGGGATAATAACGATTCATTGGCGGATGGACACCAAGAGCATTGCTCTTGTTCACATGAACAAAATCAGGGAAACAACGGAGGAGAAGAAGAAAATTCTAATGCTTCACATGCCCAAGTTTTTAACATATGATTTTAAATTCTACGAATAGATAGATTAGAAAAAACAAAGGAAAGCTTGCCATCCTTCTCCAATCAAACCAACGTGCTAAGCATTTTTGGTAGTGTTGGAAGATGGAAAGCACTTTTTAATCAGTAAGTTAAAATATCTTCATTGCTTAAATATTCACACATGGCTTAATGGCTTTACTTAAATGATTCATTACTAATCTAACAATTAAGTTTTGTGCTTGTTTGATATCATTACTAATATGACAATTAAATACAATTACGATTAGATATATTAAGAAATGAATAAAATAAACAAGTAATATAACGTATTAGGAGAACACCAGTTTACATTGTTTTAAACAAGAGCTTGTTAGTTTTGACAAGTGAAATTGTATGTAATAAATGTACTTTTTCTCTTTCTTAGTTACTTTCATTTATCTCAAAAGAAATACGCAAAAATCCAGTGTATATTACATATAAGATATAAGATATGTGATCCTCTAAGATGAGACCTTTCTTTTCTACAAGAAAGGACCAAAAATCAATTAAGTATAGAAAAGTAGCCGTAATTATAAAGGAGAAAAAGGAAAATTACAAAATGGGATACAAATGATGGGATGGATTTATTGTGTTTATGACAATCTAAAGGCCCAAGACTAACATCAAACTAAAGGCAATTGCTTCCTCACCTTCATAATTTCTTCCTACACCTTTTTAACCTTTTAGAAAGACTAATTTAGAATGTAATTTGACATTCCAAAATAGCCTTTTCAGAATATAATTTGGAATGCAAAATTTCGCATTTGAGAATGATCAAATCTAGAATGAAAATTATAACCGAATCTGGAAAAAATATCTTGAAACTTACCTCTTTGACACAAAGATGACGACATCGAATCATGACCCATGGAGGAGGAAGAAGGAGTAACAGTTTCAGACCGAGGTTCCACGGATGACAGTCCTGGGAAATTTGAAAATAAGGAGGTGCTGCTAGCAAAAGGATGAGGTATGTGGGGAATCAAATGGGTCCCATATCAGGTGGATAAGTCCATATCCAGGTTCGTTTGAAACGCATGATGATGCTAAATTATGGGGTTAGATAACGACGGGCTCTCGTTTTTCTATCTCTTCCCAGAAGACTTCTCTATCTGCCTTTTACCTTTTAAAGGGATGAGATACAAAACACCTCTCATGCACACTCAGCTTGTGAATCTCTTTAAGATCTCAGGGAACAATATGATTGAGTGAGATTAAAATAAATTAAAGAAATCTTGTCATTTTGGTCCTACATCATTGGGCCAATCCACTTGACCTTATATATTGACCCAATGGGGACTTAGTCCCTTTAATCAGGGATCCTACAGAATCCAAATTCAGACGATCTTACTTTATATGAGATCAAAGTTATGACTAATTCATGGGTTATATTATTTTTAAAAGTATTTATTTTCAATTGTCCCAAAAAAAATTTAAATGAGTTTGTTAGTTTCAATCAATCTCAACTAAGTTTATTTGCAGTTGACCTCCGTTAAGGTTATTTTTAAACGACCTTGATAAAAAAAATTTCAATCAATCTCATGCACACCCAGTTTGTGAATCTCTTTAAGATCTCACGAGACAATGTGATTGAGAGAGGTTAAAATAAATTAAAGAGCTCTTGTTAATTTTCTCATTTATGGAGAGGAAGTTCTCTTATTTTCACTCATAATTTTAGTCTATTTGATGCTATAGAATCACGGTACAAGAAACCTTTATATAAGTAGGCATATACAGGGGTGGAGCTACCTTTGCACTCTAAGGTCTATGGTCTAATTCTCAAGTTTTTTTTTTTAAAAATTTTATATGCGATTTTTTTTTACATATATACTAAACAATAACTTTTATCAAAATACGGAGTATATAAGACAGGATGATAGAGCCTTATCAAAATTCACTCAATTTTACAATTGATAAATCACTCATTATATATAAACATATATGTATGTGTGTGCATATATTATGTTATTTATAGACAAAAAATTACAGTACTATAAAAATATAAAGAAATTTATATATATCAAGAGGAAACATTACTTTTGAGTTTTTACTTCAAATTGTAATTTTATAATTGAAATTTTTTATAACTTTTTACATATACATGAATTGTAGTGTCATTTACAAATATTTTTTAGTTGTGCTAATATTACTCCAATTAAAATTAATTTTTCAAATTAATTAAACTTGTTCAAAGAAACTTGTGTGTATAAGAAAATAGTTGGAGAACATTGTCTCTACTTTTCTCACTAGTTTTTATTCTTACATAATATATAGTTATTTCTTTTCATATCGATGTCAATCATGCATATAATTTGTTCCTAAATTATATTTAATATCTGAATATCCAAACCCAAAGAATTAGGAAAAAAATGTGGGAGATAAACTACGTGCTAACTTCTGGTCAATTCAATATCGGATTCATTGTTCAGTTTTTTTTTGTGTAATATGAATACTCAATTTTATCTGAGTATTTATTTTATTTTATTATCATTAAAAATCAGTTTTAATCTTATAAAAAAACTAATGAAGAAAAAAAAGGATGAAAACTAAAAAAGAAAAAATGCATGAAAAAAAAAGGCAGCCCAAATTCTTATTTACCAATCAACAAAATTTTTACAACCAAGGAGGATCAACAAAACCCAGCATTTATAACTGAACCTCTGCCAAACATGACATGAAGCCCAAGCTTCCGTGTCCCTTAGTTTGTAGCTAGTCTCCACTTTCAATTACATTTTTTTATCAAGACACGACTTGAAGCCTATCCAAGTAATCCACTGCCACTGCAAAGGAACACACAACACAACATAGATGCCCTAGCTACAATAATGGAGTGTGGTTGAGCTTGAAAGGAAGGAAAAGTGTAAAGAAGGAAGACACGTTATACGTGGATTGGGGCTTTGCCACTATTGGTTTTCTTCTCCCACAAAGGTCAAGGCCCATTCTTGAAAGTGTTTTGAAAAGAAGACGTACACACAACAAAAGAAAGGAAATGATTCTTTTTAAGGGTGAAGAGGAGTCATGCAAAATCCCGGAAAAAGTAGAAGGAATGTAGTAAACAAGAGGAGTTGATTTTCCTTTTCCATTGAACATTTTATTATCTAAAGAAAAAAACAAGCAAAAAGAATTTCAGGGAAAAGAGAGAATTGGGGGGGACTTCGATCTTTTTGTGTATTTTGAGAGTTGGAAATTTTGGTATTTTGAGGAGATTACCAAGCGACGGGATAGAAGCATCAGTTTAGCAATTAATCCTTTCTTATTTTTAATTTGTTTGTTCCACCCATACTCTCTCAAGAAACTTGATTAGTTAAAAGAACTATGTATAATCATGCATTTAATGTTCCATGCGTAGTTTCTCTTTATTTTCATATTTTGAAATAACAGAGAAGTAACTTATTATTGGGAAAATTCCTAAACCGATTAACAGTGAATTACTAATTTAGTCTCTAAAATTGCATTGCATTGTTGTATTGCCCATAAAACTAAAAAAAAATCTTGAAAAGTTGTAGGATTTCATTTAAGAGGCCTCTGAAATTAAATACTTTTTTTCATTTTGATCCCTAATCCAAAGATTTAAATGATAATAACATATGGTTAGGAACTAAAAATGAAGCAAAGTGATTAATTTTAAGAATTTACATGAAACCTTAAAAAAATTAGTCATTTGTTTGATTTCTTTTTTAGTTTCAAATATTAATGTGACAGCAAGATATAATTTTAGGAACTAAATTGATCATTTAGTCACCAACAAAGTTATTAATCTTTGTAGATGCTCACATTTGTATTATCATAACCATTTGGTAATGATATGTATTCACTAGAATTGGTCTAGTGGTAAGAAATCTGGATAATTTGAATTATTTTTTAGGTATGAACTTGATTATTGTCATTGTACAAACAAAATAGTTGTGAACAATATTTTAATGTTAAAATTATTGTTTGAGTTATATCCCAATATGTTGTTTTGTGAATGTCTGGAAATGTTGTGATCACGTTGAAAAAACCGTGGCACCCTTAAATAAAGTTATTTTCTAGTATGGTAGAAAATTATGGTGGGACGACATGGTTTTTTAAACTTCACGGCCGATCCAAAAATACTTTATTTGTCAATTTTCCTATTTTCAATTTTTCTTTATCAATTAGTTGCAAATCGATCTAGTTATTAGGGAAATGCTTTTTTATTCTAGCAAGTCAAGGTCTTTTGCTAAACCAGTTTGATTATATTTCTCTATCTAATACAAAAAACTTATGGTGATGGACATTTAGTGACAAATGATGCATAGTCATAGCATGTTAATTTCAGATAATGGCAATATAAAAGGGTTAATTAGAAAGTGTGTATACGACTTGGGAGGAGATGAAATTCATGTCTGTTATCTTGATGGGACGGGATCATAAAAAATCAAATGAGGGGATGTTCCTCTCTGCCCAGTGGTTAGAGCCGATTTTTCATACAATATCATCTCTCTAAAATATTTAACGGGACGACAGTTTTATAACCATCAGATACGACAAATACCCTTCAGTTAGGCACCAGGTGAGGGCATAAACCATAAACATCAAAAGATTTAACTAAACACATACAAGTGGCTAGGACAATTAGGAAGAACATGTATAAGAGGAGTGGGGAAGCCCCTGTCATAAGCACGCGCATTACTATCCCATTCTATATACATTAGAAAGGATGTTTTGAAAGTACGTACGAGCAATGAGATGTTAAACATCTTAGTTCTATAAGTATAGTTGATGTAAGTATATTTTATTTATAAGTACAATGGTAATTGTGATAATGATCATGGTGTAGTTAGAATTATCATTTTGGTTATAGATCATTGGACTAATCCACTTGACCTTACATAAATGACTCAATGGGGACTTAGTATCCTTAATGAGGGGTCCTACAGGATTCAAATCAAGACAATCTCATTTCATATGGGGTCAAAGTTAGGACTAATTCATGGGTCATGTTATTTTAAAAAGTGATTTTTTTTAATTGTCCAATTTTTTTTTAAATGAGTTTGTTGGGATTAATTTCAATCAATCTCAACTAGGGTTATTTGCAATCGATCTCGGCTAAGGTTATTTTCAAACAACCTTGATGAAATTTTTTTTCTCTATCTCGGCTAGATTATTTTTAGTTGACCTCAGCCAGAAATTTTTTATTGACCTTTGTCAAGGCAGTTTTTGACTGACCTTGTTAGGGTTGTTTTTGGTTGACCTTGGCAGGGGATATTTTTTATAAACCTCAGTTATGGCTATTTTCAGTTGACCTCGACCATGACTATTTTTAGGCTACCTCAATTGAGATTGTGTTTTGTTGACCTAGGCCAAGTCTACTTTTGGATGAGCTGGGTTGAGGTTGCTTTCGACTCACTTTGACAATGCTATTTTAAGTTGACCTTGACTATGGTTATTTTCTACTGACCTCGGTTGGGGTTGTTTTTGGCCAACCTTGACGAGCCTCTTTTTTGGTTGACCGAACTAAGGTTAATTATGGTCAACCTCGACTAGGATTGTTTTTTGTTGACCTCAACCAAGGTTATTTTGAGCTGACTTCATCTACAATCAATTTTAACCTACCTTCATTAGGATTATTTTTGGCCGACCTTGATTAAGCATTATAAATCTATCACTTTTAATATTCTCTACACAAAAACTTAAATAATATTAATTTAACAATTATTTACTAAAAAAGAAAAAATTATGAAAGAAAAATTACAAATTCTTATATAATTTAACGCACAATTATACTCATAATTAGTATCAACTATAATGATAACGAACTAATGACAATCTTGAAAGAAATTAATGTTATAATTGAGATATTTTAGAAAATAATAATTAAGGTATTTTATAAATTGAACTTTTATTTAGAGAATCTTTCATAAATTTGATAATTACATTATGTTCTAATTTGAAGTCTTTAAGTAGTATTTTAATCTGAACTGTATATTATTATTTTTAAATTTGATCTTATAGTTACCTTATGTTCTCGATCACATAATTTGATCTTGTCCTTTTTGATCTTTTTTTTTTTGTTTCACCTTTCTTCCACGGCTCTTCAAAGTTCAAACCCATCAACTAGTGGCTGTTTGTTGTGACGCATGCATGGATGATTGGATCAGTACGATATACAGCTTAACTAGATTTTAGGATTTCAGAATCAAGCCAATTAATTACCAGATTAAGGAGGATAAAAAGGCAAAAGAAATTAATGAATATTGAAAGGAAAAATAGACTAGGGAATTGGAGGTTGGGGTTGCGGCACTAAGTTTTCCACTCGTGTACATGCATATATGCATGAAGCCAAGTGGCTTTGTCATTCATTTGCACCATAAGGTTTAGGTGGCAATTGATCACTAAACTATTTACCAAAGAGTTATTGCTTGTAATGGAATAGGCTAAGTTTGCTTTTGTGGGTGTAGTTGCTCGTGCATCAGGAATTGATAGAAAATTAAGTCCATTTAAATAGGGTTCCTTTGTGGCGAGTGGATGCTGACCGAAAGAGGAAAGGTACGTATGAGTGAAGGACCAGCATTGATATATGCTATTAAAAGAAGGCTGCCCGGCCGATATATACACTAATCTTTTTAATAACATATAAGATGATCAAGAAAGAAACAAAAAGAAGATAGATTGTTGGTTCAATTTTATGCTAACAAAAAAACTAACAACTTAACAATTAATATATATATATATATATATATATATATATATATATATATATATATATATATATATATATATATATATATATATTATAGTTACTTAATAAAGAGAATTGGAAAAAATTATTCATTTATATTGCAAAATTAAAAAAAATTAAATATTTTTTAAAAGGTCATTAAAAAGAAAAATGATGAACCTATTTAATTCAAAATTTGTTTGAAACTCAATTTAATAATTAATTTTTTGACTTAGTTTGTGGAACTAATGAACTAAAAATTGAGATAGTTAAATAAATAAACTGAATTTGAGTCATGTGTATAATTCCACTTGTTTAATTTAGGTATTAATTTCATATAAATTATTAAATAATAAATTTTATTATTGAATAGTATACTCACATCATTGATCCATATAACTTTGAATTATTCTAATATTAATAAATAAATAAAACATGTAATATAATTATAATTATAAATCGAATCAGGCTATCAATTTTAAATAAGCTGTTTGCAAACATTATTTGAATTGAATTTGAATTTTAAAGAAGAGTTTATATCAAACTCGAATGAAATCGGATTGAATTGAAATTCAGTTGGAATCAACTCATTTCCGGTTCTATATATTAAACGTGTATGATTAAGAGTTAGACAGTTTTTCCCATCTTAGTTATTAAACGTGTATGATTAAGAGTTAGACAGCTTTTCCCATCTTAGTTCTTTTTAACTAGAATTTACCAATATGTATTACTTATTGGCATTTACAACCGCCTTGCATCACAATCAACGCCACTCTAATTGGAAGCACATTAGCTAGAGGCTACAAAAAGTTTTTCCTCTCTTTAGTTTATTCAGAAACAAAATAATGGAATTCTGAGATCCCCACTAACCTCAGCCTTTGTCTGCTGCTTTACACGTCGATCTTTACCCTTTGGTGTGTACAGTATATTGTGGTTTAACAAAGTACTACTATATAAGATCCAGATTGGCATTTGCTAGCTTCTCCTTTTAGATTCCACAGTAGACTATGTTGAAAGTGACAACCTCTAACTATTGTCCAAAAAACACTCGGCGATTAAATAAAATATTTTACGTGGCACGCACTTCAAAAGGTTTTATATTAACTTATCAAAATAATAACTATTCATTCAAATTGTTTAAACTGGAGAATAATATAATTTCATGGTGAATTGTATGTACAATTAACAAAGCGTATCAAAATATTCTCATTTGATATTTGAGGTTGAACCCGAATAGAGATGAGGTGCCGAGAGAGACCTCTCAATAATTCATAATGGAGATTCATGCAGCTGCTGTTGACTTGCACTGTAGAGAACTGACGTTGATCGCACAAGGTCATTTTTCCACTTGTTATTGACATTTTCTTTTTCAAATGATCTTGTGTGTTAGCCTTTTTCTTAGTAATATCTTTTGTTTGCTTCTTAAAAAAAACTTTTTCAAATGATTTATCGTATGTTATAATATTATAAAAATATTTTTTTAATTTTCAACTTTATCGTCTTTCTTTAAATTAGTGCTTAATAATTATTGTTTTTAAGAAATAAAATATTAATACCATATTTTTATATAAGAGTAATTTTGTCTTATCATCATTTCTTAAAATTTTAAATTTTCTCAACCTTTATTCAACACTCTGACAAAAATTACTTATTACTAGTTAGCAAAATCTCTCTTTCTCTCTGTCTCTTGATAGGTATTAATATTATGCGTTTCACCATTTTGCTTTTGGTTTACTTTCAATTTTACTCATTACGAGGTTCTGGATAGGCAACTGCTCGAAATAACCATACAAGCTATCGTTGGGTCAAAGATCATAGTCAAGAAGTTGAAATTAAGTTTCTGTTTTAAAGTATATTTAGTATTATGCCAACGTCTTTTTAGAAAGATAAGTGTTTTAAACCTTCTGATTTTTTTTATAAACAACTAGTATTTTATCCTTTAAATTATCAATCAACCTAATATATTAAGTGCAAAGGATAACGTTGAAGAAATCAATAATAATAGTGCGTAGTGTAACTTTTTTTCTTCTTCTAAAACTACCACGTTTGGTCGACCATATTTCAATACTACTTATTTGATAAAGTATATATTTATTATAAAACTAAATTTACAACTGATGATAAACGCACATATTTGTTTTTTTTAATTCTCTATAAAAAAAATTAAATGGTAAATGACCAATTTAGTTTATGTAACTTACACTCGTTGCTATTTTTGCTTTGTACTATGAAAATTACCTATTTAATTCATAAATGTCTTTAACATGGATTAAATACTAAATAACTTGCTTTGTTAAGGATTAATATAGAAGATAAAGTTAAAAAAAATATACTAAAAACAGATTGTTTATTGTATGTTTATGATACTATATACATAATACGAAATAAACAACTTTTATAATTTTGACAAAATAAATAATATACTGTATATATATAAGAATAGATTGATGTAATCAACACAAAAAGTAGTAGAAAAGTTATTAAAAATACAAAATAATTTAACATAATTTATTATTGATTAAGAGTAAATTTAAAATAAATTGTAGAATTTAATATTTTTATAATAACTTATTTAAAGAAATAATAATTTTAAAAAAAAATTGACTTGAAAAAAGATAAGATAAAATATTTTAAAAATTATTCTCTGTATTTATTACATCTTAGAGTGATATTATGATAATAAATTAATTTTATCTTATACTTCTAAATAAATAAATAAAAGTACAATTTTCTTTTAAAGGCTTAAAGAAATAATTATGACATTTGAACAGAAGA
Source organism: Glycine max (assembly GCF_000004515.6). Classification (NCBI taxonomy): domain Eukaryota; kingdom Viridiplantae; phylum Streptophyta; class Magnoliopsida; order Fabales; family Fabaceae; genus Glycine; species Glycine max. The sequence goes on along the minus strand of NC_038251.2, from coordinate 3,920,171 downwards.
AATTATATCAATCACTTATTTTATTTTTTAAGTGTATGGGTATCCAAATACTTTTTTCCTTAAATATCCTTAAAGAAAACAGAAGAAATATTATTATCATTTGTTTCTCTTGCAACATCTTTTCTGCATTGGAATCTACAGTTCTAGACTGCCCATAAATACATAATACTCCTCACAGCTGTGATTGCAAGTGCCTTACACGAATTAACGTGTCTCTCTTCATTCTTTCTTTCTTTCTCTTGTGTGTCCTCTAAGTCATCAATTTAAACTATTTTGCAGCAGTTTGTGACGCCGCCGCCGTTTGTTGTGGGGGTGGCGGTGACAGCAAGATGGATATGTGTAACGTAGTGCATGCATTAAAACCAGTTATGCTAATGGTGCTGGTGCAGGTTGCAAATGCTTGGGTCAATGTTCTCTACAAGCTCGCGCTTAACGATGGCATGAACTTGAGTGTCATTGTTGCTTACCGTTATGTTTTTGCAACTGCTTTCATTGCTCCACTTGCTTTCATTCTTGAAAGGTTCTTCTTCTGCTCATGGTTTTACGTTACGGTTATTCAAATGATCGATATTACAGACAAATATCATTCATGATCAGCTGCAAATTATATATATAGAATATTCTTGTAGATTCCACATGCTTAGTTCCTTATTTTAACTGGTTCGTCTTTTGTATATATAATACTATCAATTTTTTATTTTATGATTGTGCATGTTTTAATTAGCTATCATATATATATATATATATATATATATAATAAGTTGAATAAAGCAAGCCATGGATGGCAACTTTTACTCTATTATTACTTTTTTCTTCTGTAAAAAATGAAAATCATACATATGGAGAATGATAGAAACAGAAAGAATGATTATTTTTTTCAGTCAAATAGAGAGATTCGATAATGATTGTTTTGCTTTTACTTGTAGTTAAAAAGCCTTAGAAGTTTTAGTGGAGACTGCTATTTGAGTTGAAGAATATAATCAACCCACTTAAGATGCATACATACATAGGAGTTGAGAAGTTTATTTGTATGACGTGTCTTTTCATTTTCATGACTGTTTGACATAAATTCAGAAGCAATAGCAATGGTAGTTAAATGGTACCTACTCGAAGAAACTAAGAAGATGTTTAAATGTCAAACATCATGAAATGAGAGAGAGAGAAATAGGGATGAAGATAAATAATAATAAAATCGATGTGGTGTTTGTTGACAATGATTTGCAGGAAGACGAGGACAAAGATGACTTGGAGGATACTGTTTCAGGCATTTCTTTGCGGCTTAATTGGGTAAGTAATGTGTTCTTTATTGATATGCTCCTCCAGTATCGTTTACTACTCTTCTTTACTGTTGTTCACTTTGGCTTCCAACGAGTCCACGTAGACTCGTAACCGTGCGTAACTCTTTAGGACTTTCAGTCAATTAATTGGTTTTTCATTTCTCTTTACATAAAGTTTTCGGAAAGGAATTGGCCAAGTTATGGATGAGACATATTTGGCTAGGGTACATGCATGCCCGAGTTTAAATACAACACCTATTTGTGAGATAAATTATTAAAAAAAATTATAGGGAAAAAATTTATTAAGTCATGCTCCATTTTCCATTTCTAAGTCAACGTAGCACCAACTTTAGTGTCTATTTTTTTTCTTCTATTTTATGGTATTTATTTTTGTATTTTATGGATACCTAATTATCATGAATCTACCCACACTTTGGTTAACAATTTTTTTGTTATTAATATCTCAAATAAAGATAAAGTTATTAAACAACTAATATGATGTGACATGACATAATTAATAAATAATTTTATTATTTATTTAAGTATGTGATCATGAGTTTTATTATTAACTTGTATGTATGAAAAAACATCTTTTTAGAAAGATGTATCCCTTAAATAGTTGTAAACTTTAGGACAAGAAACACCCTTAGTTCACAAAAAAAAAGTTATTAAACTGCTTCAAGGTACTAGGAAAATTAGAAAACAATATGGTAGCAGTTGTGCATCATACATAGCAATAAAGACAAATATATTTGACAACAATATGCGTTATTTATTCCGTCTCATTATAATTATCAAATAAGAGAAAAAAATTATCCCATAATAATTGTTATTTTGTTTTTTAATATATCATTAATTATGTTTTTCACTTATATGTCTTATAATATTAATGACGAACAACAAAATTTATAAATTAATATTTTTTTTCATCTATTTATTATTATTTTTGTTATGTAAAACATCTTAAGATAACTATAATTTTGAAATAGAGGGAGTAGTTTTCAATTTTTTTAAGGCCAAAATATTAGTAATTAAGATTAGATTTCCGAACGACTATATCTATAAGGCAGAAATTATAATATTAGTTTTAATTCTGAATTTAATATATAAAATAATGTGTATCTATGCCTCTTGTTTCTAAACTCTGCCGCATCTTGTGTTAAATTTGATGTTAAGTTAATAATATATTCATTTTGATTATAAAAAATATTGAAAATAATGTGAGTATGGGATATGTTAGATTGTAGCCGTACCGTATCATCTCTTTTATTCAAGCTCACATTTATTAAGTAGGCAATTATTCTCTCTCAATGTAGTAATTTTTACGAGAATCTATTAAGTTTAGGTCTAATTATTATCCCTAATTATCATTTTTAAAATTCAGCTGTGGACTATATATCAATTATTATTTGTTCCATGTAGCCATGATTTACAACACGTATCTAGATTTTCAAAGCTAGATCTCTTTGCCCTTCTTTTCATCGACGAGACGACAACTTTAACGTTGTTCATATAATCAGAGCAACATATTGAATGATCTGTAAACGTGTGATGCCATAGGAATAAATAAAGGCTGAAATTATTATAGAATATATGTTGTACCTAACGTCATTTTAGACTCATTCATCTTCATGCTCAAGGCTGGAGTGCCATATAGTGTATAGTATACCTTTCAATTTTGGACTGACTTCATCCCATGACCAACCGATTGACTAGACTAAATTAACTTGTACTGATCTAATTCGAATTTGAGTGAATTTACCTTCATATCTCAGTTGTGATCATTAAGGCATGCATTATCAAATTCATGGTGTCGATCGATTTTATTTTAACTTTTATATAATAATTAATAGGTTGGAACGACATGTTAATGATTACTTCACTCATAAGTTAAAAAAAAAAAAGTTCCTAAAATGATATAGTATTGCTTGCGTTAGAGGTCTTGGTGTCCTATTCTGTCTGATGTACTATATTTGTTTATCATCAATTTGACGAATATATGTACGTAGAGTACTTACGTTGAATTCATATATATGCAGTGGAGTATTGCCTCAAAACTTAAACATGGAAGCGATTGCTTTAACTTCAGTAACGTTTACAACCGCCATATCCAACCTCATTCCAGCCATCACTTTTATCATATCCCTCTCCTTCGGGTAAGAAGTACTGTCTCATATAAAATTATCCATAAACATTTTTAGACCTATTATTTGTTTTCTTTTCTCTATGATTTCCACCTTACGACAATAAGGTATGTTGCAGTTGTGCTAACTGTTATAATAATGTCTTTGTTTTTATTTCGTTGAATCTCTTCAATTCAGATTGGAGAGATTAAATTTAAAAACAAAAGGAGGGAAAGCAAAGATAATTGGAACGATAACTGGAATTAGTGGGGCAATGATACTGACATTTATTAAAGGCCCAGAAGTTAAGATGTTGTCTTTCCATGTAAACCTTTTCAACCACCAAAACGGCCATGTCGTACATTCACACGCTTCTTCAGGCCTTATGACCATATTTGGTGCTCTCGCCTCTGTCGCAAGCAACGTCTCTTATGCCATGTGGCTTATCATTCAGGTCAGGTTATTCATTTTATGTTGCAGCCAGCCAGCTACTGTGGTCTAGAGAATGGAAGGTTGATTGGATGATTAAAAAAATCAATAATTTGATTTTTTTTTATTAATTAAAAACTAATAAATTAACCGTTAATATTTATCGATAAAAAAAACATCAATTATATTATAGTATTTCATTAATTGTCGATTGTTACTGTAGTGCAGGCAAAGATGAGTGAAAGATACCCGTGTCCTTATTCGAGCACAGCGTTGATGTCCCTAATGGGGGCACTCTTATCCATTTCATTTGCTTTTTGTGTTGAAAGGGATTTGAGTCAGTGGAGGTTGGATTGGAATGTCAGACTATTGACTGTGGCTTATGCGGTATGGTACTCCATTCTTTGTATTCACTTTTTTTATTTTTTTTCTTTGGACATTCTAGATGTATATAATAGCATATTTTCTTAGATGGGAACATGGGAACCCATAGATCAATCGTGTCTGGTGTTCTTTGCATTGACTTTAATGATCTGTCATTGAATATATATGACCATAATTTGGCCAATTGAGACCACATACTAAGGTTACATCGATCTTGATTATATAATTGATGGCTTAAGAAAAATAATATGTGAATTATTGATGTAGGGTATAGTAGTTTCTGGAGTGATGGTAGCCGTGATTTCGTGGTGTGTACGCACGAGAGGTCCACTGTTTGTCTCCGTTTTTAGCCCTCTAATGCTTGTCGTTGTGGCCTTTGCTGGATCCACTATTTTGGACGAGAAACTATACCTTGGAAGGTATATATATATCTGCCTTAATTGTTATTGTTGTTGTCCTTTGCTTCATCTTTACAATAACTAATGCTTTTGTAATAAAACACATAGAGTCTAATCTTTCACTACAAAATGAATTTTACATAAGTTTACTTTACAATATCAAACGTAGTTGACTTACATGTGGTTAAGAATGTAATTGTTTTCTCTCAACTTTTTTTATCAATAAATATTAATTTATCATAATAAAAAATTTATTAATAAAGGGATTGAACCCAAATTTATTAATCATTCAATCTATCTTATATTTTTATTTTTCTTCTTTTCCAATTTCAGAGTAAGCATGTTTTGTGCTCTCAGAGTCTATGCTAAAAAACAACAATAATGCAGCTATTTCCCCTATTTATGTTTTTTACTGTTTAGGTAGAATGGTTGGATTATGGTAGTAAAGTATAGTTTATATATATATATATATATATATATATATATATATATATATATATATATATACCATGAATGGTTGATGCAGTGGGAAAACTTCATGACATACATGCATGTAAATCTTTGCCAAGGCTTTTCCCTTGTCAAGTTATTAATAACATGTGGTGTCAAGCATATCATAATTTTTGTTTTTTTTTGTGGTCAAAATTTGTAGTCACATACTGTTTATGATTTGCTTTAACTATAATTATTTACTTCTTTTAATTTCAGCTTTATTGGATCAATGTTAATTATTTGCGGATTATACGCGGTTCTTTGGGGTAAGAGCAAAGAGATGAAGAAGAATCAATCTGTTCCGCCAGAAAGCATCCATAAATCTGACACAGTTGAAATAATGGTCAAATCTCGCGTAGAAGATAAAAGCAACAATAAGAGCAATACCCTCGTTAATTCTGTAAATGCGACTGCGGATAATAAAGATTCATGGGAAAATAGATGTGAAAACAATGTAACACATATACACTGCTGCAAGGAGCGAGAAGAAGAAGTAACATCTCAGAATGGCTCACGTACCTAAACATTGCATGCATGTAAGGCACTAATTGCACAATGTAGATAGCTTGCCATCCTTTTCCAACCGCCCCAACATGCTGTGGGCATTTTTTTGTATTGTTGGAGAAGGTAAGGCACGACTAGAATGTCTTCTTTTCTCTTGGTCCTTCCTATATGTTGTAATTGGGTGCTTAAACCCAAATTGCAAAAACAAAGGTTGTATTCAAGTTCAACTTAAAAATGGATCTGCTGAGAACGCCATCTTTAGTTTCATCTTTTTCTCTCTCATTATATATATCACGTATCACAGTTTGAGGGTTTTCTGTATCTCCTTTTTCCATCACTATTGTTTCAGTTTTTTCTTCCTTTTGAGAATTTTAAGTGAAGCCTCCATTCAAGGCTTATCACATTTTACATCAACTCATTGGTTTAAGGTTGTTTTTTATTTATAGATCTCGAGGTTTGATTTAAATTGTTTATCAATTTAAAGTTTGGGGTTAGTGCTTTATGATGCAAATTTGAATTTGCATTCTAAATGAGTTTTTTTTTTTTTTTTGAAAGATAAAGTCTAAATGAGTTTTTTTTTTTTAAAGATAAAGTCTAAATGAGTACGTTGAACGAGTGAAATACTCTGATTAGAATTAATAGGATTTGTGATGCTTAATCATTATTTTGTGGAAGCTCTCCTTCCTTATTTATAATAGATTTAAATGCAATTTTAATTCTTTTATTTTTCAAAAAATATCGTAATTTTGATTTTTCTTATTTTAAAATAAAATTATTTAATCTTTCTATTTTATAAAATTTATAATTTTAGTATTCTATTTTAAAATAGAGGTATTTAGCTTTCTACTTTTATAAAATCTATAATTTTAATTCTTTATCCAATTAATATTATCTTCATACAATTAATACATTTGAAAATGAATTTATATTATTATAATTAGAGCTAAAAATGTATCTATTATTTAAAATATATATAATTTTTTTATTTTACCGAATAATGAACCTACAAAATGTATAATTAGAGCTAAAAATTTATCTACAATTAACAATATCAATAATCAACGTAAAAAAAGATCAGTAATCATAAATAAATTTTTATTTTATCAAATAATTTTTTAAAATTATTTAATATTTTTTTGAAAATAACTATTTAGGTGATACTTGATATATTTTATTAATACTAGATTGTTAACCGTGCGAAATATACAGGCAAATTTGGAGAAAGAAATTTTATGTATAAAAATATACATTGACAATTTTTTTAAATTCTTATATTATTAAAAAATCCAAAATCAATTCAATGTTTTACAATATAAATTTCATTGATGAAAAATTAAATAATACAAGATAATTAAATATGCTTATTTTTTAATACAACTGTAATTTAAATTTCACAATATTATTTTCTTGAAGTCAGAGGAGTTTTTATAAACAAATCAAACTCTGTAACAAAGATTAAATAAAAATAATAAGAAAATTATTTTTAACCAACACAACTCACAAATTATTCCATTATTAATATTATTTTTACGGAGCTCATTAATTAAAAATCCTATAAAAAAGATTGAAACCAAAATTATTGAGTGAATGAATGAGACAATGTAAATTTAACCACACATATTTAAATTATTAGAAGTTAGTCCAATATTAGATATCACATTGTTAATTTTTATATGATATTGTAATATTAGAACAATGCTTATTTGTTATATACAAGTCAAGCCAGTAAAATAAATATATAGAGTGATTGATAAAAATTCTTTATTATGAACTATCTAATGTGTTCATCAACAATTATATGGCCATGAACTATCTAACGTGCATAATATACTATCTATACTTAAAATATAAAAATAAATTTCTACAATTACATTTTTTATTTATAAATATATGAAAAGTTTAAAATCTGATATATATATATATATAACTGATCCTTTTCGAACTCTTGAATCACTGGACCAATCTGTATGAATAGTTTTTATAAATATTTATTTGTGTCAACACGATTTGGTTTCTCTATACTCTGGAATCACTGACACAATTTTAATGGATCCTAATTTGATCCCAATAATTCTGGAGCCTGTCATTAGTCGTCAGATTATCAATAGTTGGTCGTCGGCTATGAGCTATGAGCTACTATCAAATATCAATAATCATTAGTTATTAGTGATCAGTTTAGAATATCATTCGTTGACTATTAATTACCAAATATAAAATCGCATCTCTCTAAAATTCGATACATAGTGAGAAGTGAGAACTACTAAAACAAAAAATATAAATAGTTTAAGCTGATAATATAATCTATGATACTAATAAATAGTTTGTTAGTATACAAAAGTATATAGTAGTATCATGATTATCATCTGTGTTCAACACACTATATATTAGCATAGACTAAAAAGTGTCTATATCAATTGGTCAAATTTAAATTCATTATGGTCAATTTAATGGGAAACTTTGTCTTGCTACTGTAAAAAAAAAAGGTTCAATCTTAGATGATGATTATATTGATTAAACCGAACTTAATTAAAAAATTTTATTTGTTAATTAGCATTCATTGAATATGAATATGATAGCTCTAAAAAAATTGAATACTCGACAATGAAATTTATTAGTCGAACTCTACTTTTTTTTTTTGGATAAAAAATATTCTGCTGATTTTATACACGACACTGACCTATTGGTAGCATTGAAATAATTTCCCCCTCATTTCTAGCATGAGTTATACAATCGTTGCACCATAAAATTAGTGGTGAATTGGTTGGTAGTGCCGAATAGGACAAGGTAATGGTTACTAGCCAAGTTTTCAGGTATAGTTTCCATGTCAAATTTTACGACTATTGTCCGTTAATGTATCTCATATATAATTGGTTTCTTTTAAGTCTAAAGCAGCTTTTGTTAAAAGACTAAAGATTTGAGTACCAAAGTTTTAGGAAGATTACGTATTCATTTTGATATTTGCAAATCATTTTTTATTATCAATCAACACTGCAACAAAATCATTGTTAAGCCAAGATTGTGTAGTCGTCCCTAATAATTAAGGACCAGTAATGTTAGCAGTTTTGAGTCATATATATATATATATATATATATATATATATATATATATATATATATATATATATATATATATATATATATATCACATAATTAAATGAGTTAAGGTCATTATATAATTAATCAAAATATTAAAATGGTCTAATCAATATAAAAGTATAACTAAGGACATATATGTTATGAAAAGATAATTATGTAGATACTAGTGATATTATAATTTGATGAGGGGTTAAATTATAATTATCAAATTTAGAGTAATTGATGGCCGTGGGTTATGGTTCCCATTAGTAGAGAGCAACTTAACGCAACATAATCCGTCCAGTTTCTAAGAGTAAAATACAGAGAAGAAAAGAGAAAGACTCTCTACAATTGGAAGATCATAAAAAATAATTTTCTGATCAACCTTTCATCATCATCATTCCATCATGACTAATCTAGTTACGCTTCCGCATCTAGTTTTTATCATGAGTTTGAATATGGGAACACAAAAGAGTTCTAGTTCTATTTATATCTGTGTACAGTAATTTTCAATAGAAAAGCATGTGCTTAAAATTAACAATGATCTATTAGAATAAAATTTGGCTAATTGATTGAATCCCTATATTTGAAAGTAAATCTCAACAAATAATGCTTACAAAAATAATTTTACTATGATCCTATTTAATGATTGTGTAGACTTCATATAAGATATTATATTATTCATCCTAAAACTTTGTTTGGAAAAAAAATACATAAATCCAATCACATTCAAATATAGGTAGCAACTTTAATCTTTTTGATCATATTCATTAAATATTTATATACCCATATTCATACCGGTTACTTATTACCTACACAAAATATATAAAATTTAATTTAATATATTTATCAAATCTCACTTTATATTTTTATCAACTATGAAAGTATTGTTGAAAGTTTTATAATTAAGTGTTTTAACATTTCACTTTCAATACATAACATGACATTCATTCTATTTATCCTTTAACATAGTTAATATCAAATAAAATTTAAATATTTTAATTTTAAACAAATGACATTCAACAATAAAAAAGTAAAATAAATTATATTTTAGGTCCTCTTAAAATTAGTAAAACTCAGATTTGGTCCTCTTAAATTTTTTTTATTATTTTGGTGCCTTTAAAATTGAAACCTAATTATTAGGTCCAACTTGCCAACTCCATCTGAGAATTAGCCTACGTGGCTAACCGTAAGACACATGTCATTCGACAATTAAAGTTTTATAAAATCATGTTCGTTGTTCGTTCGCCAATAAACCTCTTTGACCGTCATTCGTGGCTGTTGGAGGTGATTTTCGACAGCGACTCCCCTCTCTTTGGCGAGAACTGTAAGTGAAAGAGAAGGGTGAAGGAAAGGACATTGTTGGGGTAAGGAAGAATCATGAAGCGAATTGAAGTAGTGAAACAATCGAATCATAAAAATATTGTTGTCATTTCAGAAGTCATTAGTGTGGTAAGGAAGAATCATGAAGCGAATTAAAGTAGTGAAACAATCGAATCATAAAAATATTGTTGTTGTTTCAGAAATCATTAGTGTGGAGGATGCACTTTCGCCTGAAATCACCTTTGGTGACGGCGAGCGATGGTTGGTGGCAAGGATTTAGAAATGATCTGGTGTGGTGGATGTAGAATAACATGCTATTACGAGATCAATCCAACGATTTAGAAATGATCCACAATTCCCAATTGTTTTTTATTTTCATTTTAAAATTTACAAATTTCAAATTAAATAAAACTTTAATTTTCAAAAGTGACGTGTCATACCGTTAGCCATTTAGGCTAAGACTCAAACAAAGTTAATAAACTGGGCGGAAAAAAGTAGGTTTCAAAATAATAATAAAAAACAATTAAGAAGATCAAATTTAAACTTTACTAATGTTAGGAGAGCCTAAAATATAATTTACCCTGAAAAATAATACAAGTATTGTCAATAATATGTTAGAAACAATATATTTTCCTTAAAAAAAATGAATTTAAAAATAAAAAAATTTATATAATTTAATATTTTTGCTTGAATATGTATTATTTTTTAAACTCATAATATTTATACTAATCATTTAATTTTATTAAATAAAAACTATATAATATAGATAAATTTAACATAACAACTTTTTTTCTATATAGATATTTTTATATAATGATATCGCTTGAGAATTTTTTTCTAGAGGAGGGTACTGTGCAATTCGGAAGTAGAACATGTTCATATCACCATTGGGACTTATTTAATTTTAGCAGTGGCAGTGGAACTCCTGTTTACATTTAGATAGAACATGAACATTGACACATTGTTGTAACTAAAAGTTATTCCCTTATCAAATCATGACTTTGATACATTGAATCATAGTGGTTACATCCTTGCCCTTTGAGGGATACATTTGAGCAGCTTACCATTTTATTTTATTTTATGGTAAATTTTAATTTGGTGAAAAATAAAAACAGTTTATCGATCAATGATCAACAGTTCTTTGAAATATGTAACGATTAAGGGGAAATTTTTAATTTTATACATGGTGAGTAGAAACAGATTATATTATTAATTAATCACGATAGAGGGACTGTATCCCATGTAGCGACTGAGCCTTAAGCTTGATGGTCGACTAACTCCTTAGTCACAACTGCTTGTGATCTCTTAATTAAGTAGGCACCAAAAGGGATATATTTCAAACCAAAAAGCAACACAACAAATTTAAATGCTCTGGTTAAGTCTCTCAAAATCCCAAAGAAAACTCATAACTAAACAAGAACATATTACATGCACGGGAGATTTTAAGATTCTTCAAAAAAAAAAGTTTGTTAAATTAAACGCCTACTACTAATTAAGTTAAAACATTATTATTATTATTATTCACGGATCACAGCGTTCTGTTATGTTAATTTAATTATTTCAAGTGTGCCGACAACTCTACAGGCTTTGCAATGCACGCTTAGTGAGTACACTAAGAATTTAGTTGTAAAACACTTTTGAAACATCATGTCCTGCTTGACCAGTCATAAACTAGTCAATAAAAAATGAGTACTTAATTAAAGCTAAAATTTGATTTGTAAAAAAATGTTGCTCAATTTTAATTAAATTAGTCAAATTTAAAATTTAAACTTCATATTTGTTTGAAATGTTTATGATTTAATTAATATTTTTAATAGTTTGTTATTTATTAATCTATATTTAGCGTATTTTTATTAAAAGATAAAGTAAAATTATAATGCAATATAATTTTATATTCATAAAAATTACTTAAATTTTTTTAAAAAAAACAACCAACATGGTATATTTCTTTGTGAAAAATTACAACTATCTATTTAAAATACAATTATTAAAAATTAAAATTAACTACATGGTATATATAAGATAAGAATAAGAAGGGATCTCACTTTGGTTGAACAAGAACAAACTCTATGATTTATTGTAAACATTCTTATTTATCAATTATGTGTGTTTATTCATAAGTTTCTAAGTCTTGAACATGGGATCTTACTTAAATGAATTGAGTTTAGTTTTACATAAAGCAACTGAATGTTGGTAGTTATTAATTAGTTAACAATTTTGTAAAACTTAAATGACTCATTTAAATAATTGACTCTAATTTTATGCTTAAACTTATTTATTTAATCATATAAATGAATGAGTTTGATTGGTTATTTATTTAATGACCAACAAAAGTTGGTTGGTAAAAAACAATCTCATGTCTCAAAAAAGATGCGAGTTTGATTTTTATGGTTGATATGAAGACTCTTTTTTGATGGATAATATGCAAGTATTTTTATAAGTTCATTGAGCCTTGAGATCTATTTTGACTCTAATAAGTCCCTAGGACCTAACTCACTAAACTTTTTGTAACAAAAAGCAAAAAATTAAGCTTTTAACAAGGATATTCTTAATCGATAATTAGAGATTAATTCTTTCACTAAGAGATCATCAAAATTGATTTTATCTCTTTTAATAAAGTTTTCTTCATACACCTAATAAGATTGATAAATATTTTTTAAAATAATAAATATTTTAACTACTTAAACTCTTATTGAAAAGTTATCTTTAATCCCTCATAAAATAAAACAATCTTATAAAAAAAATTATTGTATATCGTTAATTATAGTAATTAATCATTAGTTTTATTATATAAGTAATCATTACTAATATATTAGTTATTTGTTAACATGCATACAATTCAAACTTTATATTAACATGACATGATTGATAGATAATATTATTTTTTTAAGCATGTAATCAGATATTCAATTAATAATTTATGTGTATGAAAAAACATTGATTAAAAAAGGTCAATTCATAAATTTTAATATCTTAGAAAATGTGTGCCTAACTTTCCGTCGAAGGATATCCGATTAAAAAAACAACAACTAAAAACTTTATACCATTGGGCAGATTCTCTGAAATGAGATATTTATTTGTTAACTTAATTATCTAAGTAATAATCAAATGTTTCAAATGCTATAATGTTTTTTTAGGAGTATTAATGTTTAAAATGTTATATTTTGGAATATTAACAAGGCATATATTGGATTACTCATAGGATAAGGGTTTTGGTCTTGGCAAAAGGTTTTGTTCCTTGGATTTTGTTAACTTGTATGCGAGAGACGCAGGGGGAATCGGGACGTGGCTCCACGGACTACTGCGAAAAATCTGCCCTTCAAAAAGGCAGAGTCAAATGTACCAGATGAAGTGAATGTGTTTAACGTGTATTTTTATTAACAACTTGTGCTAGCTATCACTTTGTGTGGATTGTAAAATGAAAACTTATATTTCATTTGCCAATAATAGTGAAGTCGTTTTTGTACCAAATATAAGTTGAATTCATTCGCACGTCCTGTCACTTGCTAAAAGTCTACAGATTAACCCTGAAGATATTGCCAGATATCAATTATAAGCTTCTCTTTCTAGGATTTGATACGAGTAATACTTAATTTCAAAATACTTATGCAAAAAATTATTAAATATAAACATTAATTAAACGGTATGCAAAACAAGTTATTCCTTAATATATAGTAGGCAAAATCATTTTAGAAAGCCAAAAAGATACATGGAAATTTCCATAAAGCTATAAAACAAGATATAGCCAAAATAAGACAAGCATACCAAGACTTTTCAAAAAACGTGAAGATACATGAAAATTTTCGTAAAGCAATAAAAAAAAGCGATTTGCCTGAGCAGTGAATTTAAAAAATAAAAAATAAAGTTACAATCATTGATGAAAAATTAATTTAAAATTGAAAAATGCACAAATATATGATAAATTACCATACTTTTGTTTGTGATGAATAATTATAATTATTCCCTTTCTTTCTTTGAATGAACGCACAAATCGCTTTAAATGTAACATATTCTAAAACATGATATAACAACCAATGACTATGAATGTAGCATATTCTAAAACATGATATAACAAAAGAACGACAAACATTGAAAGACTAGTAGGATAAATATATGATGGTGGTAGTAGGGCATGGCTGAGTAGCTAATTAATTGAATCTGTTCAAAGGGTTCAAGTAATCTCCCCACAGGAACTGGTCCAGTTTGTCTTCCACTGTCCAGTGTATCTATCTATCAGCTTCAACGACAAGCAAAGCAACGCCAAGCCAAAAGCGTAAGGTCCAATTGGCAAGACGTCTCGATTGACCTGTGAATCTTATTATATATTATGGTTTGCACGTGCCAATAAAACTATGAGTGTCCCAATGCTTCCTTGCCAGTCTTATGTAAAAGACTGACTTAGACCACCAAATAATAACAATAATCTCCTCCATATGTTATATATTCTTTTAATCCCATCTTACTCAGTTTCAGATGGGATTATATTTCTTGATTCAGTTTTTAATATAATTGATATTTATTTAGTTTTCACCATCATCGTATTATTGTTTGACTTTAATAACTTGAAATTTTATTAAATATTAATTAAATTTAAAAAATAATTTATTTTATATATATTGCTTGTACAAAATATATATATATATATATATTAAACTCTTTAAAATTTACATATATAAGTTATGATATTGATTCTTTCAATATAAACAAACAAATTTGTACTTTGAAAGGTTTGAAGATACAAGTCAAACCTTGATATCAAAGCAGTCATATATAAAAATATCCACGGAAACATAATATTGTCACGTTTATGATATTTGTGCCATACGGCTTGAATTATTTTATACCATTTTAAAATAATAAAATTATTTTAGTTCTCTAAACATATATACTTGTATTGCATGCATTAAAACATTTACAAGAGTAGTTTGTTTGAGCCAAAATTTTGAAGGATAATGCAGCGTGGCAAAAAGAAACTCGGTAGAGATTTGTTTAAAATAAGAACACATGGTTGGGTATATTTAATTATCGATTTCTCAGTTAAAGTTGTACTAAAAATAATATAAAATAGTAGTGCGTAAATAATTGCCGAGGTCCCTGGATGACAAACACTATTTGGAATCTGCATCTTCATTCTTCAGTCCCCCTATAAGTATAAATAGCCCTTTGCTGCTATTGCTCGCTACATCTTCTAAGTTCTTTCATTTCATATCGCTCTCTCTCTCTCTCTCTATATATATATATTTCTTTGTTATCGATCTGCAAACACAATGGTAGAAATGAGGGGCATATGTAATGTGTTGCATGGGTTGAAACCAGTGTTGCTGATGGTGTTAGTGCAAATTGCATATACTGCTGTCAATGTGCTTTTCAAGCTCGCCATAAACGACGGAATGAGCGTAAAGGTTGCCACAGCATATCGCCTCGCTTTTGGATCTGCTTTCACTGTTCCTCTCGCACTCATTTCTGAAAGGTCCATCATATTAATCACTTCCACCTTCTTCTGTTTCTCATTATTGTTACTTTCAAACTCAAGCAATAAATACACTTTATTTAGCTTTTTTGGACCTGATATTATAGCACAGGGCAATATAGATTAACTTATTTGGCGGGCTAATTAAAATGGTTTTTCTTGTCTTTTCTTCTATACAGGAACAAAAGACCAAAGATGACTTGGAGGGTGCTTTTCATGGCATGTCTTTGTGGCTTATTCGGGTATGTTATGTAAACTCATTAGTATCGAAATTGTCAATGAAAATATGTGTACTTACGTTATATTTTGTCAATGGTAGTTAATTAATTAATTAACCAATCTTATATATATGGTTATGTAATGGTGTTACAGGGGAAGTTTATTTCAAAACCTTTTCTATGAGTCCTTGGCTTTAACATCAGCAACGTTTGCGTCCGCTCTCTACAACCTCATTCCAGCCATTACCTTTGTCTTGGCCATCTCCTGCGGGTAATTAATCCTCAACACTGCCTTTTCTTCTTTGTAAAATGTTCATCACTCATGCAATAAAATATTAAACAGTACTACTGATTAGTGGAAATTGAAGTATCAGTAATAACTTTGGTAATTTTGTTTAATTTTTCCTTGAATTTTCTGTAGTTTCGAAAGGCTAAATTTGAAGGCAGCAGCAGGAAAGGCCAAGGTGTTGGGAACTTTACTTGGAATTGGAGGCGCAATGTTGTTGACCTTTATCAAAGGGGCAGAAATTAATATCTGGCCTTTCCACATCAACCTTATGCATCCACATCAGCACCAAAACGGCCAAGTGGCGTCATTAAATGCTGACTCTGGGAATAATAAATTGTTGGGGGCAATTTGCTCCCTAGCAAGCTGCTTCTCTTTTGCTTTGTGGCTCATCATTCAGGTCAGCTTAATTAATTAGTTATATTTATTTTTCACAACACCAGCTCGAGATTTCTTAATTTAGCATTTTTTTTCTCTTTATTGACGTTGGCTCTTGTGGCACAGGCTAAGATGAGCAAAGAATACCCTTGTCACTACTCAAGCACGGCTCTGATGTCTACAGCGGGAGCAATACAGGCCACTGCTTTTGGTTTCTGTTTTGAGAGGGATTTGACTCAATGGAAGTTGGGTTGGAATATTAGGCTACTGGCTGTGGCTTATTCGGTATTGTATTCTTATGTTAATCATAATCACCATGGTTGTTGAGTTGTAACTTCATTTATTTTTATATGTAAATTAGATAAGAAAGTTTTCATGTGAGTTAAATTTTATTATTGCAGGGAATCGTGGCCTCTGGAATAGTGGTTATTATTACTGCATGGTGCATACAGATGAGAGGGCCTCTGTTTGCGTCTGTTTTCAACCCTCTAATGCTTGTGCTTGTGGCTATTACCGGTTCTTTGATGTTGAATGAGAACTTATACGTAGGAAGGTATGCACTAAATGTTGACTTTGATGAATTATATATTTTTGGCCTTAATTATGCATACATGTCCTTAACATGGTTTGGTTTTGCACAACATATGCAGTGTGGTTGGAGCAGTGCTGATTGTGTGTGGGCTGTACATGGTTCTGTGGGGTAAAAGTAAAGAGATGAAAAATATTACTCAGTTGGTGCCATCAGAAACCATCCGAGAAGCTGAAGCCATAGAAGTTGTCGTCATGCCCATGTCCACACCAATAGATTATGAAAAATGTGACCAAAACAACCAAGGAGAAAGGAATGTTGACAAAGAACATTGTGACGATTTGACAAAAAACAAGGAAGATGATATTCGCATATAGGGGCCGAAGATGATGATTGCATTGCATGTCCTACCTTAATAGTTGTCTATGCTTTTGTCTTCGATTCTTTTATTCCACAAGTCAATGAACTACAGTTTATTCATGATTTTTCTAATTTTGTACCATAAAAAAAAGTTTAACAATTAGATTTCAATACAGCTTCATGAATTTCCACTGCCAATCGGCCCAACTTCTGGCTCTTCAAGATGCTAAGGACCTTTTGTACCGAAGTAAATTGCTATGGGCCTCTAGGGTGACCCTTTTCAAATTTGGGCTTTTAGCCCATAAATATGTATGCATGGGGGGTAGATTTTTTATTTATCAATCAAAATAAATAAATAAACATACTTTTCACTGTGACATTGATTTTGAAATTATTAATATAAATTAATATTTATTTTATGATGTAATAATTCAGTTCAACCGACACTCTTACTTTATTTTGAAATAAATGTCGTTTGAGAATATCGCAAAAGAATTAAGAAAAACCTTAATTCTAAGAGAAAACTTATAATATTAGTAATTTTCTTGAAAATCAATAATTCTGATCATTAATTTTCTCTTAAATAAAAAGTACTTTCTGAACATTAATTTAGAGAGAAAAGAAAAATTTAGAAAAAGTAACAAAAGACTTTCTTTGTATTATTAAATGATAGTGTTAACTTTTTTATAAAAAAATTATTAAACCAACACTTTTTTTAAAAAAATAGTGACCATATCACCAAAGGAAATATGCTTCTAATTATATTATTTGGGAGTTGGACAAAGTAAATTGTCTAGAGTCTCTTCGAGGGCAAGGTCCCTCCTAACTACACTAAGCTTTTATTTTGAAAATGATTTTTCTCTACTCTCTTATTCATGCACGCAGTATCCTTCTATACAATGGAGTTTACGTTGCTACATATCCTGCAACTAACTCTCTAACCGTTGAAAAGCCTAGCTAACTAACAGCTTGTAACTAACTAACAACCTTGCTAACTAACTAATGGTCATGCATGCAACTTTATGTGAGATGTCTTCCTTGTTCTCTCTATTGTTGGTGCTATCATTATCCCACCCTGGGAAAATCAGCTTGTCCTCAAGGTGATAGGAGTGACAAAAATTATCCCAACTTCTCCTAAGTGGACTCTTCTGGCGCAAGACCCACCCATTGCACTAAGACAAAGAACGGTGAGGTCGTAACATGGAGCCGTGGAACATGGTGAGGGTGTATTTTGGATTTGGTGGCTTCGGTGGTGGTGGTGGATGTGGTGGCGGGTGTGGCGGTGGACGTCGTTGCCGATGACAGACGGAGCAAAGCCAAGTCTTGACGACGAAAAGAATCCAAACCAAGCGCAGATGAATATGATGCTTTACGACATCGTCGCTGAGCATGATGGTGTCATTACCGTAAGGGATTTTGCAGCAAGGGTCGTGAAGGTAACGACAGTGGGCGATGCGGAGTGATAGAGGCAACGGACGACTGAGTCGGATGTGGCGGTTGTTCAAATGAAAGCGGGGAGGTGGCAGCGGAGCTATGGGTGCGACTGTTTTGAGTTTGGGATGGTGGAAAACATTCAAGGGAGGTGGAGCTGACGTGGGTGCTATTGTTGGTGGGGGTTGTGCGGAGGAGGACGAAGTTGACGTGAGTGTTGTTGGTGGTAGTGGTTATGTGGAAGAGGATGGAGCTGTCGTGAGCGGCGGGGGCAACAGCGGAGTTGGCATGTTCGTGGGTGTGACAAGCGTGGGTGACGAAGTTGGCTTGAACGGCGAGGGCAGCGACAGTGGTAATTGCAGGGAGGAAGAAAGGTAGTGGTGGCCGGATCGCCGAGGCAATCTTAGGAGAAAGGCATCCAGTGAGGATTTGAGGTGGCGTTGAGCGGCGACAAGGTTGGCCAAGGCGGCCTCAAGGCAGTCCTCGACAACCATGGAAGCTTTGTTTGGCGAGTGGAAGGCAGCCATGAAAGTTTCGTAAGGCGAGTAGCGGAAGGCAGTCATAGGCTGCAGGTCGGATCAATTGTTATGAGTGAGAGGAGAAGATAGAGATATCCTTGATTCGAGGGTAAGGTCTCTCCCAACTACACTAAGCTTTTACTTTGAAAATTGCTTTTCTCTACTCTCTTATTCATGCACGCAGTATCCTTTTATACAATGGAGTTTACGTTGCTACATATCGTGCAACTAATTCTCTAACAGTTGAAAAACCTAACTAACTAATAGCATGTAACTAACTAACAATCTTGATAACTAACTAAGGTCATGCATGCAGCGCTTTACGTGAGATGTCTTCCTTGTTCTCTTTGCTGCTGATGCTATCAATTTGCTTTTGGAACAAACTGGAGTACTGGACTGGCCCATTTGGAGCAAACTTTTTATATTTTTATAATACCTTTTTATTTACTGCAGATATAACTTTTATAATATATTTTTCTAGAAAATTAAATTGAAAAATGACTATAAATAAATAAATATATATATATATATATATATATATATATATATATATATATATATATATATATATATATATCGTGTACAAAGAGTGGAAAATTTCACCAAAATATCAGCCCCGAGTTTTCTGGATGCGGTCACCGCCAGAACCGAACTTTGTCAAATCCACGTGGCTCGATATTAATCACACGCAATGTTTAGGGTGCCCGAAATTAGCATTGATAATTTGATTACTCCCTCCGTTTCCCAAAATAAGTATTTGTCCAATTAATAAATAAAATGAAAAGAACGATAATTTTCTAAATCTAATTTTATTAAATAGATCAAATAGAGTAGTATTAATATTAGATTCAAAAATTAAAAGTAATATTTTTTTAAAATATTAGTAGAAAAAAATAATTAATATTATCTTAAAAAATCAAATGTAATACTTATTTTTGAGATAAATTCTTCCCAAATGTGATATTGCTTCTTAATTTATATATAAATAAAAATAACTATCTTTTTGTTAATTAAAAAATTAGTTAAAATTATTTAATTTTATTAATCTCAAGTAAAAGATAAAAGTATTTTTAAAATGATTTTCATTAAAATTTAATATTATAAATAAAATAAAATTCTTGGAAATAGAGTTTTAATTGAATGAAAAATATTTTAAAAATAATATCATAGGAATGAAATTAGTTAAGTTTGTTTATATTTAAATAAAAATAAAAATAATTTTGTTTATTTACATATGAATTCTGATACATATTTTGGCACAGAGATAATAATATAACTGACACATATGCCTGAAAAAATTTACTCATATTAATATGAGGGTCCACATAATATGAATATGAAATTCTGAATGGATAGAAATCCATCCACGCAAATACGGACAACCGTCAAAAATGTTGTCTGGGCATTCAAGGAAATTTTGTTATAAAAAAAAACACATTAGATCAAGTATTGCTTTCAACGGCTGTGATTAAATTTTAAATGCAATCATAGCAACTAGTAATAATTTTGAATTCAATCAAACCACTTATATACAAATTTCTTAAGAATGTCTATCTCTTTTTATAGTACATAAAAATTGACATATCCTCCAACAGTGTTAGGCCCAAAAGAGAGAAAACGGGATGGATACTCATCATAGGTCAAAGTTGGTGGCTAATTGATAAGAAGCGTACATGTGCTTCTTTATGTTATGTTGAGATATGGCTTGCCATTTCCGTAATTTGATCGAGTAATCATGGTCATTTCTTTAGCATAGAGTTGATAAATATCATCAAGACAGAACTAGTTTAGTGTTTTACGAGTAAGTTAAGATAAGATGAAGAAGATGGTGGTTGCAATGATGCTTATATTTCTTCTAATTTCTACGCAAATGGAGAGCGTTGAGCCCGATGCTGCAGATTGCTTGGATGGTTGCACTACTGCCTGTGTTCAAAGCGACTGTAAGTGATTATCATTATGGTTTCTTCAACATGATTTTCCTCTTCACTGTTTTTTTTTATATATATTAAATGTTCTTTTTTAATATAAAAAAACATCTTAATTCATTCATTTACTTTGAATTTAACTTTTATTGCTCTTTAATTATGCAATACAAACTATTTTCGTGTTTTTATTACATTTTTAATTCACTAAAATTATACCAAAAAAGTGTGATGCTTGGCAAAATCAAAACAGGAAACTAGTAGAATGAAATTAGATGATATAATATGATCTGGATGTATAATGCGAGCTGAAAATGTCACATGCAGCGAGGCTTCAAGCACGGTGTGATCGCAAGTGCAGCATTAGATGCGGTCCAGGTAACCAACCTAATCCCAAATATTTCTTCTTCATACTTACAATGCTATATATCGATATTTCATGGATGGATAAAAAAAAAGAAAAAGACAAAATGATATTTTGTCTTTTGACCTAGTATATGTGTTTGTTTGAACAATTGAACTAATTCAATGATGTGTTGTTTAAATTGATTAACATAAATGAAATATAACATATCAATAGGAAAACAATCTTAAGCTAATAATTTAAAATGAAATAAAATAGAATGGATTTCATTATTTTGAATATCTTTTCATCTAACTTTTTCTTAAATTTAAAAGCATTTAAACAGAATTATTTTAATTTTTATTTGAAATTTGTTGAATTATACTTTTTTATCCATTGGAACCTAAAGGGCTAAACGCCTAAACCCACTAATAATCATATTATATAAAAGCACCAGGGGTACAAAAAGCAATAACATAAGAGAAAAAGCAAAGAACCCGAGAGCTATGAAGAATAAAACACCACCTATACACGTTAGAAAAGGAATTTTGGTCTATACAATTGCATATGCATATGAAAAGATTCAAATCCTATAGAATCGGCATGTCATCAACAAATACTAGCTGGATCAATTTGCCATTGTTGATAGGAGATATCAAAGTGGCTCTGGTAAGCCTTCAACCATGCCCGCAAACAGAATTTTGTGTCATAGCTTCTCCAAATCAAACTCTATAGAACTCCATCCAACTGGCCATCATAGCTTAGGTTTCTCCCCTTGTAATCCATGTGATCTGTGAGATATGCCTTAAATGATCAATAGCCTTTTCAGGGGGTACTGTGTGTGTGCCCAATAAACTGGACCATTTCCACCAAATGGCTTGTGAATTTTGCACGAAAAAAAGAAACATGAGAAGCATCTTCTTGAACTTGATTGCACATGACACATTTTAAATACTCATCTTGAACTTGGATGTGCCTCTTATGAAGGTTATCTTTTATAGGTAACCTATCATGATGTAAGATCCTCCAAATAAAAAACGAGACCTTTTGTGAAATTTTGATTTGCCAAATAAATTTGAATTCATCCACCTTATGTAGATTTGACGGTGAATTTTTTTATGAACCCACGCACCAAATCCATTGGTCACCACCTAAACCCACTAAATGTGTGTTTGGTTTTGGTATTTTCTACAAGCTAAAACTATTCTCACATGTCATTGACGATCCTTCAACGTATACAATCAAGCATGTTCCCACTTGAACCTCTTGCTGCAGCATCTTCCATTTTCTGGGTTTCCATAAGTCTAAATATATATTTTGTTATCAACTTCCCCCTTCCTTACGCACAATGATTGGCTATTTAATTGGCTTGTTCACTTCATGGTTTTCGCTAAGTTTGTGTTTTGCTTCCGTGTTAGTATAAAAAAATTTGGAAAAATAGGTTATATATCCAATGTGTAAAACAATTTTACAATAAAATATAATTATAAACTATTATTATAATAAGTTGGTTAACTTTTATAATAATAATAATAATAATAATAATAATAATAATAATAATAATAATAATAATAATAATAATAATAATCTGTGATACTATGATTATATACATTGTATTATCATTCTGATTATTTTTTATTACCATATTTGATTTTTAAATATTTTCCATTATATTTTATGAATATATATTATTGTTAAAAATATCAATGGACAAATAATCTTTCATATCAATATCATTATACCTTGATTTATATTTTTTAATATTGTATCTTGTTATTTTTTATAAAAGGGAGGCCAATGCCTTATATTGTAATTATACGTGGGAATGTTGCTCCAGCAAAATCACCCCACAACAAATGTTTACATTCATAAGGTGGTTCATCAAACCAATGTATTATTCCCCAGGATAACTGTCATCAACATTTAATCAGCAGCATAATTGTCTTAAAATAAAATCTTCTTTGTCTTCAAAGATACACTCCAGGTTTAAACTATTCATTTAAAGACAATCCAAATGGTGACATTCTCGTCTGGGTGGTGTAGTTGGTTATCACGCTAGTCTCACACACTAGAGGTCCCCGGTTCGAACCCGGGCTCAGACATTTCAATATTTTGTAGCCCATGTCTGTAAATTACTTTGAGATATGTTTTTAGGTTTTTTTTTAATGCTTTGTAATAAAATTTTACAGATTCCACAATCAAGGAGGACATGGGTTGAGTATGTAAAGTCACAGCGCAAGCAAGCAGTGTCTGCTTGACCAACACCGTGTCTTTTTTAGTCCTTGCTTATATATGATATAACATTTTAAAGTCTTCCCGATGCTGTAGTAGCATCCAAATAAACATGGATGATAGACAGCTTTTTAAGATCAAATTTGTTAGGGTAGATGCTTTGTAACTTGAAGGAATGTGATATGAATGAATGTTTCATTATGGCAATAAATACATCACTGCCAATGTGACTATACATCTACAAGAAACTACTATCTGTGCTATCAAGATTTGTTTTTGAAAAGTAAGGACAATATTGATTAGTATATATTTCTCTAAATTTTGTGCTTTCTCGACATAATTTATATACTTTTTTTTCTCTTAACTTTTCTAGTTCGTTTAGGGAAATTTAACCAAAAGATAGATAAAAAATGATCAATAATTTTGTGTTAAGGATTAAACTTGGGTATTATTTAAATAATTTATCTTTAATTTAAGATATTTGTGCTTAATCATATGGTTGAATGAAAGCTATTTGAGGTTGTTAAATTGAAACATAAGATAAATATGTTTTTGGTCTCCCAAATTAAAAAAAAAACATTTTTAAATTTGATGAACAAAATAAAAATCATCTTTAAATTTGGAATTTTTATTTAAAAAATCAGTTTTGAGTTTGGGACCAAAAGAAAACTTGACCAAAAATCAAGGGACGAAAAAAAAAGTAGTTATCTAAAAAATATAAATACAAATTTTATTCTTATTAAATAAACTCGTGTTGCATAAGTTGATGTATTCTTCATTAGCCTCTTAAGAAATCTTACTAAGTGTGTATTTGAATTGACAACAATAAAATTAATTTTAAATGAAATTGATTTTAATAATTGATTTTGGTAGAAGTAAAAGTTATTTCTATTTGCTTAAACTCTATGGTGACTTTTTGTATTATAATTGATTCTATCATAATTTTGAAAACAATTCAATCATGTGAAATTTGATCAAAATGAAGATCACCTCACCATATTCTACCATGATTTTAGAGGTTATCAAAACAACACTAACTTTGTTTGGAGATAAGGATTAAAACATGATTTTTTTTTTAAAAAAAAATTGTGGATTATTTTTAAAACTTGGGAACAAAAATTGGTTTACCCTAAACTAAAAGACTAAAAACATATTAAACCTATATAAAATTAATTAGGAACAAACTGATTTTATTTATTAAAATGTTAAATGTAACTTTTACAATAAAATAAATGTTAAAAAGCCGTTTTTTTTAAATAAATAAACTTAAAATCTAAAAAAATACACTATGACAAAGAAAAGAAATAAAATTATAATTAAAGTTACAACACTAGTCATTTGATATCTTGCAATTTTTAATTTTAGTAATAATTAATAATAATATAATATTTTAATGATTCAATGTTTACATTTACAAACTCAAAGAATCACTTTATATGATTTAGAAATGAGGTTTTTAACACTCATATTCACTAATATACACTTTCTTCTAGTTAATTATAACTCTAAGTAGTTGCTTTTTTGTATTTCTATAGATGCCAATAACTTATTATCCATCATGTTATTATCATGTAAACTAAAAGTATAGGAACAAATAGTCTTTCTCATTCTTTAAATTTTCATTGTTAGTTATGTTTTATTTTCCTTTTAAAATTATATATATTTTTATAAATAAAACATACTCTTTATCAAATGAAAATTTTAAATATACGACAATATTTATTCATTAGACATGTTATTAAAACTATTCAATGATCCAATCATGTTATTGTAATAAAAAAATATTTTTATTTCATGCAAGTAAAAATATAATATATTTGTATCCATGTATTTATTTTTTTATTATATTGAATTTTATATATGATATATAAAAAATTAACTAAAATGATTTTAATTTACTTTAAAAATCAAATAAAATTATGTTAAAAAAGTAAAATAAAAAAGTGAATATAAAACTATACTTAAAATGCTAATAGTATAAAAAAAAATAAAGAGAAAGAATTTCAATAAAATATGTTCGGTATTTTTTATTGATAAAATAAATTTATATTAATAATTTGTGTGATAAAATTTTAAATTAAACATCATCATAAGTTTTTAAATAAAATCTTATTTTAATTAAATAATACTCCATTGAAAATACATATTTAAAAAACTGATCGAATTCTAGTTTTCTCCAAAAACAAAATTGAGCCATCGTCATTTAAGCCCCATGATGAATAGCAGGAAGATTTTGACCAAAACCAAGAGTTGTTGGGCGTAGATTATAGAGTTCCTCATCTCATAATGAGGGGACGAATTGCAGGTGCCCAATAGCTTCAGAAAGAGGAAATGAGGACCCCACGGTACTGATGAAACATATGGGAGTGAAATAGAAAAATGCTTATGGTCGAGGATATCGAAGCACCATTTTTAACCTATATAAAGTAAAATTATTTGGTCTTTGAAAATGTAATCTATTGTGTGTTTGTGTAGATTAGTTTTAGTTTTTAATTTTCATTACTTTTAGTTTTTAATTTTACATAATTCAGAGAATAAAATTAGCTATTCTTAATTGGAGTTTACTCAATAGTAATATCAATATGCATGTAATAGACTGCTGGTGTGACTGAAAAAAGTAAAAGTAGAAATTATAAAAAACATTATCCAAGTTACAACTTCAACTCAACAAAAAAAGAATGATAAGGTACGCGACGAAGCAACGTATCCTACGCTACGAAGCTTCAATAATGATGAATGAGCATCGTCAAAGTCATACTTTGACACCAAAACTCCAACCGAAAACAATCAATCATTAATATAAAGTTGAACAAAGAACAAAACAGTGAATGAAGGTTGGAATTAATGGAACGGAAGGTATCAAAAAAAGAGGCTTCAAATAAAAAGCTCTCAAAGTCTCTACTCATTGAAATCATTGTCAACCTATAAACTATACAATGCATGCGTAATTTCGGGGCTTCTACCTACGTGTTTATTGTTATTACTGTAGGGGACTTTCCTTGCAATCACAGTTCAGGATAGAGTAAATAAACAGATAGGAGACTACTACATTATCATTACCATACTTTATTTTATTTTTAAAAATACTAAAAACACACCTTATTATATTCGCATGTAGTAGAATAAACAACAGCGAAATGAAAAATGACTTAAGATGCATGGCATTGTAATAAAAAATATAAATTCATTAGGATAGGCTAGTAGTGGAGAGTTTATATATATATATATATATATATATATATATATATATATATATATATATATATATGCGTGCGCATTGACAGATTCGCGGGGTAAGTATGGATTTTTCTCCCTCTTCTCTCTATATCCTTTGTATATATGAGAATAAAAATAAATGGAATATTAAATTAATATTTGTTATATTTATAAAGAGAAAAGCTAGTACAGGACATTGGACATTGCTGCATCAATATATCAAGAACATTGTGTTGGAAATGTACGAGTAAAAAAACAAATAATAAATAACAAAAAAATAACATTATTTGGAGCAATAAAAAAATAATGAGAAAAAACATGACAACCAGTGGATGGATCACAACATCATGCATGTAAATGAGTGAAAGCAGACAAATAAAAAATTAAATATAATTATACTCTATGTAAAAGTGTAATTAATAATATTTTGGGAATTAGAAGAAGATAAAATACAAAATATAAAGCTAAAAGCTAAAAATAATGTATAAGGGAAGGCACTACAAACTATAAAAAAATATATCAAGTACTACTAATATAACCCAACAATTTTTTTAACGACTGAAAAAACTAAACATTAACTAAAAATGCTTACAAAACGTACAACTTAAATAATGTTAAAATATGTAAAAATGATTGTACTTTTTAACTTTTGTTTCGGAATAGAAATAAAATATCATAGCAACTTCAATCATTATTTTGGAGGAGATAATTAAGTCTTTTAAAAAAAGAATTTAATGATTAATTTGAAGTTGGATAAAAGGATAAGTAAAATTTGATTAATAATTATTTTTATCGAAAATCAAATTTAAATATTATTTAAATAATTTAACTTTAATTTTAATATATTAATAAGTTGTATCTAATTATTTATTTATTTTAAATAAATTTAAAAACTGTGACATGATACACTCGGATAAGATTAAAAGAAATAACTGCCATATCATTTTTATGTTTTATTTTAGAAATTACTACTATTAATAGAGTCTTGCTAAGGTCAATCTCGAGAACACTGATTAAAGAGTATTTGCTGAATTATTTAAAAATAAATACTGAATTTTAATAAATATGTTTACTTTTATTTTTTGTTAATATTAAGTACCTTTATAAATTTAAAATTTGTAGGGTTTTGCACTTATTTTGTATTTTATAAAGATTATTAAAATTCCAATAGGAGGTTCTCACTCAAAGTCACATTCTAAGTTTCTTGTAGAATTATTCTCTCAAAAAGATCGAGAAGAATGTGATCTTTCTTGTAGGTATACACATTATGACTTAATTCTATATATTAATTAACATAAAACACGAAATAGTTTTACATCTTTGATGGTATTTTATCTGAACTTTTCATTGGAAATTTATCATTCACTATTGCAATATTCTTTTTTTCTTTATAAAAAAAATATTTTTTAAGTTACAATTTCGAGTCAATAAAAATACACCAATTATTGATTTTTTTAGTATCTTAAGATGACAATATGTTGTAAATTAAATAAGTATGTTCATATTCTAAAAAAATTCAAACAAAATTATAATTTCCACTATTGCTAGATGATCACAAAAAATCAAGGGGGTTGAAACTGGAAACAACATCAACAATGCAGAATTTGCCGTGATGAAAGCGGTAATAAATTTTACAACGTTACCATTTCAATAAGATAGGGCTGATCTGCGATTTTTTAATCAATAGAGTAAATATTAAGCAATCAAAATTAAAATATATGAGCTACCAAAATAAATAAATACACAATTATTGTCGATACCGAATCAAACTATATTATCAAATTCAAACGGTTTAAAATAGGAATAGACATTATCGATAATCTAGAAACCTCCATTTCAGCTGCCTTTAAATATCTTTGAATCCATTCCATCATATAATCCTTTGTTTTAATAAGTCGTTGGGTTTTCCTTCTTAATTAATTTGATTTTTCGTTAACGATTCGTAGAAGGAAAAACAACTTTACTTAAGGAACATGTCCGAAAAAAACAACAGAACAAATAATTTTTAATATTTGAAAGAATATAAGATTGACTTGATAGATTTAAATTTTTTCATTGAAAAAATAACATGTTGATTAAAAAATTCTTAATATTTAAAAGATTTAATAATTGATTTAATCCTCAAATTATTTTAAGTGATTTAATTTGGTTATTAAATTTTAAAAAAAATTCAATTAAGTTCTTAAGTTTTAAAATTTTAAAATATTTAATTTGATTGTCAAGTTATTAAAAATAAATTAATTTAATCCTAAATTCTTAAAAACAAATAAATTTAGTTTATAAATTTAAGAATCAAATTAAATAATTTAAAAATAAAATTAATTTATTTTAAAAACTTGAGAATTAAATTAAATTATTTAAATTTTAAAGAACAAATTAATAATTAAATCTATTTAAAATACATCCGAATAAAACATAGGATAATGGAAGAGAGAGTGAGCACATGACATTAGTTGCCGGTTGCCGCGACCTTTATGGTACGATTTATTCACGGAGACCAAGTGGCTACATTAAATTTCTCTACATCAGAATTACGTTGATTATAATTATTAAAAGATATACAATACTATATTTTATCTTTAAATAAATAAATAAATAGTGGAAGTAGATTGCTTTTGCTTTTTTACCTCACGAACTAGATTTAACGAAACTTTGGAGTCCGGACATGAGAGAGAAAGATGAGGAGGGAGGTGTAAGAAACTGGGAAGAGAAGGTGGTGGTCTTGTTGCCATTCTGATCTAAAGCTTGTGTCTTTCTGCTTCGTTTGCATCTTCTGCTGCGTAAAGTTGATTCTTTTCTGATTCTTCCGTAGATTTCATCTCTGAAACTAGTTCTAATACTTTATCTACAGATCTCTATATTCTAGGTATGTTGTCTCCCAAATCCAAACTGTACTCTCTCTCTCTCTCTCTCTCTCTCTCTCTCTTCATTCAAACAATCTGAGGAGGGTTTCTTCAAATCTGGATCTTTTTATTTTTTTATTTATTTATTCTACTTGGTCTCTGTTGAAAATGCTGGGGGCGAAACTCATGGGTTTTCAGTTTTTCCAAGTTTTTGGAAGGAAAATGGTGGGGCTAGAAATAGGGTTATTTTGCTTCCAGTGTTTGTGGGAGGCAAATCTTAAAGGAGATTGTGGGATTTGGAATTTTGATTACTTGTCTTCTAAGTTCTAACTCTTTTTATGCGTTGCAGGTGAAGGTTTGCTTTTGATCCGGCTTGGGAGTTTTGATAGACTTGATTTTAACTCTTTAAGAGGTAGTTTCTCTTCTGGTCCTTGGTGTTGGCAATAATAGCCAAAGGAAAAGAAAATTGAAAGCTTTCTATTTCTGTACCTGCAAATTTGGCCGGTGAATTGGTGATAGCTTTCCCATATTTATTGTAATTATTTGGTTTTGTGTGCCTATTAACGATTTCCATATAAATTCGAATTATGATCTATAAATAACTAAATGATGGCTTTTTTAAATGGTTGATACTAAATGATGGCATTTTTGCTTCTGTAATTGCTACCATCTCATCATGATAATGCTATATTGAGCCATCCTTTTCGATGATGAGCGATGACCAAATATCTATCTAGTCTTTGACACGTGACATTTCACCATCTTCTGTGGCACCCTATTGACTTGAATTGTTGTAAATACCTCTTGCATTTAGTTCATCTCATCACTGATTGATGTATTAGATGGTGTCTATTTTGGATCATAGTTTTTAGAGAATATTTTGGTTGGAAAGATGAAGAATAATAACTGTAACTTTGCTGAATGGCAGCCATATGCTCACAGTGGTCGGATATAGTACATCAGAAGTTCACACAAGAGATATATATAATTATTCTTGGGTACCACCTGCAGAATGTCATTCCGCAGCATAGTTCGTGATGTAAGGGATAGTTTCGGGAGCTTATCTAGGCGTAGTTTTGATGTCAGACTTACTGGGCATCATAGAGGAAAATCTCAAGGATCAGTGCAGGATTTGCATGACCAACCTCTAGTAATTCAAAATAGCCGTTGGGCCAGCTTACCCCCGGAATTACTATTTGATATCATTAGACGGCTAGAGGAGAGTGAGAATACATGGCCTGCTCGAAAGCATGTTGTTGCATGTGCTGCAGTTTGCCAGTCTTGGAGGAATATGTGCAAGGACATCGTTAAGAGCCCAGAGTTTTGTGGCAAACTTACATTCCCTGTGTCCTTGAAGCAGGTTAGGTTCATTATTTTTCATAGCAGACTGTTTCACTTTTATTAACCAAACTATTACATTTATGTGGTGATAACAATGATAGTTGATGTTATGGGTTGAAGCAGCACCCTGATTGTTTGCTCCTTTCACTTTTCAGCCTGGGCCACGGGATGGAATCATTCAATGT